>NC_083716.1:151384137-151688512 GCF_028564815.1 Eubalaena glacialis | reverse complement strand
TTGTGCTAGTACCATAGTGTCTTGATTACTGTAGCTTTGTAGTATAGTCTGAAGTCCGGGAGCCTGATTCCTCCAGCTCTGAATTTCTTTCTCAAGATTGCTTTGGCTGTTCGGGGTCTTTTGTGTTTCCATACAAATTGTGAAATTTTTTGTTCTAGTTCTGTGAAAAATGCCAGTGGTAGTTTCACAGGGATCGCATTGAATCTGTAGATTGCTTTGGGTAGTAGAGTCATTTTCACAATGTTGATTCTTCCAATCCAAGAACATGGTATATCTCTCCATCTGTTTATATCATCTTTAAATTCCTTCACCAGTGTCTTATAGTTTTCTGCATACAGGTCTTTTGTCTCCTTAGGTAGGTTTATTCCTAGGTATTTTATTCTTTTTGTTGCAGTGGTAAATGGGAGTGTTTCCTTAATTTCTCTTTCAGATTTTTCATCATTAGTGTATAGGAATGCAAGAGATTTCTGTGCATTAATTTTGTATCCTGCTACTTTACCAAATTCATTGATTAGCTCTAGTAGTTCTCTGGTAGCATCTTTCGGATTCTCCATGAATAGTATCATGTCATCTGCAAACAGTGACAGCTTTACTTCTTCTCTTCCAATTTGGATTCCTTTTATTTCTTTTTTCTCTCTCATTGCTGTGGCTAAAACTTCCTAAACTACTTTGAATAATAGTGGTGAGAGTGGGCAACCTTGTCTTGTTCCTGATCTTAGTGGAAATGGTTTTAGTTTCTCACCATTGAGGATGATGTTGGCTGTGGGTGTGTCATATATGGCCTTTATTATGTTGAGGTAAGTTCCCTCTATGCCTACTTTCTGGAGGGTTTTTATCATAAATGGGTGTTGAATTTTGTAAAAGCTTTTTCTGCATCTATTGAGATGATCGTATGGTTTTTATCCATCAGTATGTTAATATGGTGTATCACATTGATTTGTGTGTATTGAAGAATCCTTGCATCCCTGGGATAAACCCCACTTGATCATGGTGTATGATCCTCTTAATGTGCTGTTGGATTCTGTTTGCTAGTATTTTGTTGAGGATTTTTGCATCTGTGTTCATCAGTGATATTAGCCTTTAGTTTTCTTTCTTTGTGACATATTTGTCTGGTTTTGGTATCAGGGTGATGGTGGCCTCGTAGAATGAGTTTGGGAGTGTTCCTCCCTCTGCAATATTTTGGAAGAGTTTGAGAAGGATAGGTGTTAGCTCTTCTCTAAATGTTTGGTAGAATTCGCCTGTGAAGCCATCTGGTCCTGGGCTTTTGTTTGTTGGAAGATTTTTAATCACAGTTTCAATTTCAGTGCTTGTGATTGGTCTGTTCATATTTTCTATTTCTTCCTGGTTCAGTCTCGGCAGGTTGTGCATTTCTAAGAATTTGTCCATTTCTTCCAGGTTGTCCATTTTACTGGCATATAGTTGCTTATAGTAATCTCTTATGATCCTTTGTATTTCTACAGTGTCAGTTGTTACTTCTCCTTTTTCATTTCTAATTCTGTTGATTTGAGTTTTCTCCCTTTTTTTCTTGATGAGTCTGGCTAATGGTTTATCAATTTTGTTTACCTTCTCAAAGAACCAGCTTTTAGTTTTATTGATCTTTGCTGTTGTTTCCTTCATTTCTTTTTCAGTTATTTCTGATCTGATCTTTATGATTTCTTTCCTTCTGCTAACTTTGGGCTATTTTTGTTCTTCTTTCTGTAATTGCTTTAGGTTTAAGGTTAGGTTGTGTATTTGAGATGTTTCTTGTTTCTTTTTTTAATTTAATTTTTTTTTACAGCAGTTTCTTATTCATTATTATAAACAAGTTATTATCTTGCTTCTTGAGGTAGGATTGTATTGCTTTAAACGTCCCTGTTAGAACTGCTTTTGCTGCATCCCCTAGGTTTTGGGTCTTTGTGTTTTCATTGTCATTTGTTCCTAGGTATTTTTTGATTTCCTCTTTGTTTTCTTCAGTGTTCTCTTGGTTATTAAGTAATGTATTATTTAGCCTCCATGTGTTTATATTTTTTACAGAATTTTTCCTGTAATTGATATCTAGTCTCATAGCATTGTGGTTGGAAAAGATACTTGATATGATTTCAGTTTTCTTAAATTTACCAAGGCTTGATTTGTGACCCAAGATATGATCTATCTTGGAGGATGTTCCATGAGCACTTGAGAAGAAAGTGTATTCTATTGTTTTTGGATGGAATGTACTACAAATATCAGTTAAGTCCGTCTTGTTTAATGTATCATTTAAAGCTTGTGTTTTCTTATTTATTTTCATTTTGGATGATCTGTCCATTGGTGAGAGTGGGGTGTTAAAGTCCCCTACTATGATTGTGTTACTGTCGATTTCCCCTTTTATGGCTGTTAGTATTTGCCTTATGTATTGACGTGCTCCTATGTTGGGTGCATAAATATTTACAATAGTTATATCTTCTTCTTGGATTGGTCCCTTGATCATTAGGTAGTGTCCTTCTCTGTCTCTTATAATAGTCTTTATTTTTAAGTCTCTTTTGTCTGATATGAGAACTGCTACTCCAGCTTTCTTTTGATTTCCATTTACATGGAATATCTTTTCCCATCCCCTCACTTTCAGTCTGTATGTGTCCCTAGGTCTGAAGTGGGTGTCTTGTAGACAGCATATATAAGGGTCTTGTTTTTGTATCCATTCAGCCAGTCTATGTCTTTTGGTGGGAGCATTTAATCCATTTACATTTAAGGTAGTTATTCATATGTATGTTCCTACCACCATTTTCTTAATTGTTTTGGGTTTGTTATTGTAGATCTTTTCCTTCTCTGGTGTTTTCTTCCTAGAGAAGTTCCTTTAGCATTTGTTGTAAAGCTGGTTTGGTGGTGCTGAATTCTCTTAACTTTTGCTTGTCAAGGTTTTAATTTCTCTGTCAAATCTGAATGAGATCTTTGCTGGGTAGAGTAATCTTGGTTGTAGGTTTTTCGTTTTCATCACTTTAAATATGTCCTGCCACTCCCTTCTGGCTTGCAGAGTTTCTGCTGAAAGATCAGCTGTTAACCTGATGGGGATTCCCTTGTAGATTATTTGTTGCTTTTCCCTTGCTGCTTTTAATATTTTTTCTTTGTATTTAATTTTTGATAGTTTGATTAATATATGGCTTGGCGTGTTTCTCCTTGGGTTTATCCTGTATGGGACTCTCTGCACTTCCTAAACTTGATTAACTATTTCCTTTCCCACATTAAGGAAGTTTTCAACTATAATCTCTTCAAATGTTTTCTCAAACCCTTGCTTTTTCTCTTCTTCTTCTGGGACCCCTATAATTCGAATGTTGGTGAGTTTACCGTTGTCCCAGAGGTCTCTGAGACTGTCCTCAATTATTTTCATTCTTTTTCTTTATTCTGCTCTGCAGTAGTTATTTCCACTATTTTATCTTCCAGGTCACTTATCCGTTTTTCTGCCTCAGTTATTCTGCTATTGATTCCTTCTAGAGAATTCTAAATTTCATTTATTGTGTTGTTCATCATTGTTTGTTTGCGCTTTAGTTCTTCTAGGTCCTTGTTAAACCTTTCTTGTATTTTCTCCATTCTATTTCCAAGATTTTGCATCATCTTTACTATCATTACTCCGAATTCTTTTTCAGGTAGACTGCCTATTTCCTCTTCATTTGTTTGGCCTGGTGGGTTTTTACCTTGCTCCTTCATCTGCTGTGTGTTTCTCTGTCTTCTCATTTTGCTTCACTTACTGTGTTTGGGGTCTCCTTTTTGCAGGTTGCAGGTTCGTAGTTCCTGTTGTTTTTGGTGTCTGCCCCCAGTGGCTAAGGTTGGTTCAGTGGGTTGTGTAGGCTTCCTGGTGGAGGGGACTAGTGCCTGTGTTCTTATTGATGAGGCTGGATCTTGTCTTTCTGGTGGGCAGGCCCGTGTCCCGTGGTGTGTTTTGGGGTGTCTGTGAACTTACTATGATTTTAGGCAGCCTCTCTGCTAATGGGTGGGGTTGTATTGTTGTCTTGGTAGTTGTTTGGCATGGGGTGTCCAACACTGTAGCTTGCTGGTCATTGAGTGGAGCTGGGCCTTAGCATTGAGATGTAGATCTCTGAGAGATCTTTCGCTGTTTGGTATTACGTGGAGCCAGGAGGTCTCTGGTGGACTAATGTCCTGAACTCATCTCTCCCACCTCAGAGGCACTGGCGTGCCACCCGGCCAGAGCACCAAGACCCTGTCAGGCACACAGCTCAGAAGCAAAGGGAGAAAAAAGAAAAGAAAGAAAAAAATAAACTTATTAAAATAAAAAATAAACAATAATTACTAAAAATATAAAAATTCAAAAGTAATTAAAAAAAGAAAAAAAGAAGGAAGAGAGGAACCAAACCAAAAAACAAATCCACCAATAATAACAAGTGCTAAAAGCTATACTTAAAAAAAAAAAAACAAAAAAAAAAACGGGCAGACAGAACTGTAGGACAAATGGTAAAAGCAAAGCTATACAGACAAAATCACACACCGAAGCATACACATACACGCTTGCAAAAAGAGAAAAAGGAAAAAAAAATGTATATATCATTGCTCCCAAAGTCCACCTCCTCAGTTTGGGATGATTCGTTGTCTGTTCCGGTATTCCACAGATGCAGGTACATCAAGTTGATTGTGGAGATTTAATCCGCTGCTTCTGAAGCTGCTGGGAGAAATTTCCCTTTCTCTTCTTTGTTCGTACAGCTCCCGGGGTTCAGCTTTGGATTTGGACCCGCCTCTGCGTGTTGGTCGCCTGAGGGGCATCTGTTTTCCCCCCAGGCAGGACGGGGTTAAAGGAGCAGCTGATTCGGGGGCTCTGGCTCACTCAGGCCAGAGGGAAGGAGCGGTACGGAGGGGGCGGGGCGAGCCTGCGGCGGCAGAGGCCGGTGTGACATTGCAGCAGCCTGAGGCGCGCCGTGCGTTCTCCCGGGGAAGTTGTGCCTGGATCATGGGAGCCTGGCAGTGGCGGGCTGCACAGGCTCCCGGGAGGGGAGGTGTGGATAGTGACCTGTGCTCGCACACAGGCTTCTTGGTGGCGGCAGCAGCAGCCTTAGCGTCTCATGCCCGTCTCTGGGGTCCGCGCTGATAGCCGCGGCTCGCGCCCGTCTCTGGAGCTCCTTTAAGCGGCGCTCTGAATCCCCTCTCCTCGCGCACCAGGAACCAAAGAGGTAAGAAGAAGTCTCTTGCCTCTTCGGCAGCTCCAGACCTTTTCCCAGACTCCCTCCCGGCTAGCTGTGGCGCACTAGCACCTTCAGGCTGTGTTCACGCCGCCAACCCCAGTCCTCTCCCTGCGATCCGACCGAAGCCCGAGCCTCAGCTCCCAGTGCCCACCTGCCCCGGAGGGTGAGCAGACAAGCCTCTTGGGCTGGTGAGTGCAGGTCGGCACCGCTCCTCTGTGCGGAAATCTCTCTGCTGTGCCCTCCGCACCCCTGTTGCTGCGCTCTCCTCCGTGGCTCCGAAGCTTCCCCCCTCCACCCCCCGCAGTCTCCGCCCATGAAGGGGCTTCCTAGTGTGTGGAAACCTTTCCTCCTTCACAGCTCCCTCCCGCTGATGCAGGTCCCGTCCCTACTCTTCTGTCTCTGTTTTTTCTTTTTCCTTTTGCCCTACCCAGGTACGTGGGGAGTTTCTTGCCTTTTGGGAGGTCTGAGGTCTTCTGCCAGCGTTCAGTAGGTGTTCTGTAGGAGTTGTTCCACATGTAGATGTATTTCTGACGTATCTGTGGGGAGGAAGGGGATCTCCGCGTCTTACTCTTCCGCCATCTTGAAGGTCTCCCACAAGCTGTACTTTTATTTAGAAGAAAATATTTATTGTTTCAATGTGTCTGCAAAAGACTTTGCTTTTTACCAGAGGAGTCCTGTTCTTCATCCAAAATGTAAAAGGCATACTAGTTTATCACACTGTTAGAAGAGATATTTAAATATTTAAAGGGCTACTTCTCATCCATCATCTCTGGCCCCTCCCCAATCACCTCACTCTTCCCCCCTCCCCCAGCCTAGGTCAAGTGAAAATTATCTGAAGCCTTTGGTGTAAAGTTTTAGAAAATTCTTCCTGTAATCCAACTACCTAATTTTCTGCATTATAGAGAATTTGCATACATTTAAAAAAAGAATCAAGTGTTCTTTTTTCTCATATGTACAGTAATGAATATGTGAAGTTCAAAAATCATTTGCTCATTTATTTATTGATTCAATAACAAATATCCTGTGAGCACCTACTAGGTTCCTTGGACTGTGCTAGGTGGTGGGCTAAAGTGATGAATTAGACACAGTATCTGCTGTCAAGGAGCTCAAGTTTTAATGAAGAGGCTGACATGTCTAAAGGCAATACCAAGACTAAAGCAGGAAAAGTAAAAATGCATGCAGACCACAGATTTTTTATTTTATCCATTGAAAGCGGATACACTGTGGGTCTTCTTTGTTAACTTTGCTTATTAATGTTACTTAACAAAAGAATCGCAATGAAAACATTGCACTGTTTTATAGCCCTGAATAAAAGTATTGGGAATATATTATGGAAGTAGCACTCTTAAAACAATTTCCCCTCTTTCTTCTGGAAATTAGATCTCAGTTCTTAATGTGAAGTCTAGCCTGATTATCACTGTGGAAATGGGTGATTACAATAAAATGCAGTTGTTCTCACAGTGGCAGGAATAGAGTGATTTGAAGACCAAAAGATGGCAAAGCAATTTCTCTGCCTCGAGACTGGCTTCCCAGGGAAGGGGCTTGATCTGGGACTTCTGTTCAAGCCCTCTGCATCTGGGGACTTGATGCAGGATGTGCATGTAAAATCGTCATAAGTTAGAAGGTGGGGCAAGGATATTCCAACAGCAGTGTTGTGCACAAAGAGAAGGGGGAATGAAAGGGTGTCTGTATTCAGCAATGGTGAAACATGGAAGGCTGGTGGAGGTTAGGAATGTGGCTAAGTGACCCATTCTGTAAGTGGCATGAACCTTTTAGTTTGATATATTGGATATGGGTGCCATGCTTCACAGTCATCATTGCAACCACATTCTGTGCTAGGTGGTTAATATATATATTATATATACATATATATAATATATATATATAAAATATATATTATATATACGTATATATAATATATATTATATATATATTGTGTGTGTGTGTGTGTGTGTATATATATATATATATATCTCATCTCTAATACCATAAACACTTCAAGGTATGTTTTGTTTTCACCTTAATTTACAGAAGACAATGAAAGCTCAGAGAGGTTAGCTCTTTCATCCATCCATCCGTTCATTCAACGAATATTTGCTGTATGCCTCCCATGTGCAGGTACTACATGGCTGGTGTGAAAAGAGTGAAAAGACAAGTATATTTCCTATCCTCACGGAGCTTAGACTCTAGAGCAAAAAACCTTGATATTAAATAATTCACTAAAATGTGAAGTGTGTAATGAACTAGAGATGTCTACAGGTAGAAAAAGAAGGATCCAGAAGGAAGCAAAACTGAGGTTGAACACGTGTTTATCAGGCCTAAAGCCTGCTCTTTTTGTAATTCTTTGGCACCTCAATTCCCACAAGCATGTTTTTCCAAATGGGGAGGCCTCTCCTTTGGAGGCCCAGGAGCATCTTTAGCTGGTTCAGAAAAATGCATATTTTTCTAATAAGTATATATTCAGTTTACCTTTTATTTTTGTCAAGTGATATTGTTTACCATTTATGGAAATGATTTAATGTTTCTTTAAAGATACATATATTTAAGCAAACATAGTGATCGGATTTTTAAAAACATACCAAATAACAATACAAGAATATGCATGGATATAACCGGAATCATAATTGAAATTAAAAAATTTTCCTAGTTGTGCCAGTTCTGCAGATGCTCTGATTTGTTCTCCTTCTGATTATTGCTTGTTTCTGATTGCTAAAATGGGTCCTCTAGTATTGACCCACTAAACATTTGGTAAGTACAGTATGGTAGTTCATTAAAATGTAAATTAGGTTAAGTGCTTTGGAAACATACAGGGGAATGTGTAAATAATGAAGAACAATGAGAAGCGGTCTCTTGCCCTCAGGAACTTTGCTTCTCTAATAGTTTGAACCTTATCCATAGTCATGAATCTAGCTAGGAAACACTGTCAGTAAAAAATCTGGAAATAAAGCAAATGAGCTGAGGGCAGCAGTGTGAGACTTCAAATGACACCGAAGGATAAGAAAGCCTTCAGGGAACGCTATTGTATTTAATGAAGGAACTGTACCAAGGTTAAATGATTTCAGTGTTTACCCCTAATTGGATCATGTGGCACATTAACGTGTTTCTCGTAGAGTTTGTCTTTCTGGAAATGTGTAAGTCAGGGCTAGATCTGTTCAAGAGATAGAAAACTTGACTATTCTAAGCAAAAGAGGCAATAGAGTTTTCCCCATCGGTTTCACACGAAAACATCTCTAGGGAGGATTCTTATTGGGTCACACACTCATATCCAGACTATTTCCTGAAACCAGGAATTCATTTGTCTCAGCCTGTATCACCTGTGGTATAGACAGGTAGAAAGGCAGTACAAAAGGTTATGGAGGTGTATTGGCAGATTAGAAGAAAAAGTCACTGGGAGAACTCAATATATAAAGTAACTTAAAAGAATGGAGCAGCAGGGAAACCGTGGAATTTGCCACCATGAGATAAAGCTTTAATTTTGTGAACTTGTGTTATAATCAAATCCCCATCCTCTCCTCACCCTGGTCTTCCCCAAATCATTCAGGATAACACTGTGGCCTAAAAGGAGCTGTCCAAGGCTTCAGCCTGCTGCTACTGTCCACAGTAGTGGACGTCAACAAATGCCCCTTCTTTTCTGAAATATACTTCTTTGAATCCAGGATACCATTCTCAACGGGGTTTTTCCTCTGATAACCCCTCTGGTCTCTTCTGATCATTTCTCTTCCATCCCTCTGCCCCTTAAATAAAAATTTCCTCAAGCGCCCTATTTTCGATCCCCACATTTTCTCACTCAGCTCTCTACTGATAATACAATTGTAATCAGAATCATGACTGACTTATGTCATCTTGTTATGGTTTATTATCGAGTACTTCCTACATGCCAACAGTGTAATAAGCATTAGAAGCTTAGAAAGGTGACTTGATCCTTTTACTCCTGGCTTCGAGTTCCACCTGTATGCAATTGACCCCCAAATATATGCCTCCCAGATCCAGTCCTGAATACATGTATTTCTGAGGAAGTGTAGTGCACTCTTCTCCTAAGTAGCCCACTTCAAACTCAAGGTGTCCCAAACCAGATTCACTCAAAACCCCCTTTGCCCCTGTGTTGCCTATCTCAGTAACCACTAGTGTCGTTTGCTTGGTCATCTAAACTGTGAGTCATTCTTGATCCTTGTTTCTTTCTCACTGGCCATAGTACATTGATTCTTACTACAAAATGTTATTTATCTTCTGTTTTTATTTCTTCTGCCTTTGCTTTAGTACAAATCCAATAAAATGGATGTTTTTGTAAATAAAGTTTTATGAGAATACAGCCATACTCATTCATTTCCATATACTCTATGGCTGCTTTCATGATATAATGGTAGAATTGAGTAGTTGTAACAGAACTTATGGCCAGAAAAGCCTAAAATATTTACTGTGTAGCCCTTAACAAGAAAAGTTTGCTAAATCCTTCTCCAGCATAAACACTCATTATCTCTCATCTGGACCACTGCAGTGTGCAGTGGTGGTCAACGTTGTCTCTTAGAGTTCACTCACCCAGGCCCCAGTCTGTCTTCAATATCTACCACCATTTATATTTGCAAACTCAATCCTTGCCGTGTTACAGCCCCAGTTAAAGAACAAATAATGGCACAATTTTGACTGTTCATTGCCTAGATAAAATATTTTAACCTTGACATCAGTTACGTATTGCTGCATAACAGACTACTCTAAAACTTGGTGATTCTGTGAATTGACGGGGCAGTTCCTGTGCTGTTCTCACGTGGTGGGACTTGTGTGGCTGCATTCAGCTGACAGGGAAGATGAGAACTAGGATGCTGGGATGACTGGGTTTTTCTTTCTATGTAGTCCTTACAAGTAGACCACCTGGGTTTCTCATATCATGGCTGGATTCTAAGAGGCAAGCTCCAATGCACATTCATATATCAGTTTTTATATCACATGTGCTGCTGGCCCAATGGTGAAAGCAAGCCGCATGCCAAGCTCAGAATCAGTATGGGAGGGGGCTCTACCGAAGTGCCAGTCCCAAGGAGGCATGATTCCCTGGGAGCCAACCAGTGTCAGTCTGCTGTACCCCCTTAGCATACCTTCAAGGCTTTTTCTAATCTGGCCTCAGATTATAGTTTTCAATTTCATTTATGCTTCATCCCACCAAGCATACCTATCTAAGGGGCTATGAGCTCTTATTTGAACAAAGTCCCTGAATATGTCACGCATTTTCTTACATTTATGCCTTTACTCATCCTTTCCTCTTTAAATTTCTTTCCCTCTCCTGCTTTGCTGCCACAAATCATGCCTGCCAATCGTAAGAATTCTTGAAGATACACTTCAAATGTCCCCTCTTCTCTCAGGCCTTTTCTGCTCTTCGTGCAGACTTGATTCTGCCTCTCTACCAGCATGTAACCACTCAAAGCTAGCAAGACAGTTATCGCCGTATGACACCATTTTTTACACCTTGTAAGAAAAATTTGAAGACAGTAACTTTGTCTCAGTCAAAATTGTATATGTTCAAAACCTAAAATGGCATCATCTGTTTTAAGACACCTTGAACTCCATCAGTGACCAGAGCCAGGAAGTACAGTGGCAGCCTGGCACTGTGAGTCTCTAAGACAATATAAGAAAAATTCCAGTTTCTCTTGCTGAGTAATTTCTAATTATGTGGATTTTTTTTTTAAGAGTGTATAACGCGTGGTAGTGTCAGAGGGTAAAATTGTGAGCTTTATTGCGAATCACAGGAAACAGATGAGGCCAAATGCATTTGCACATAAAATGGAATGAGATTATGAGCTTATTCAAACTGGGAAGAAGGTTTTATCTGTGATAATGCCTTAGTGCTGAGAAAAATAAAGGTGATTTCTTGTCAAGCAACATGGACATTGAGAAAACAATGGACACTTCAGGTTTTTATAAGCCTGAAGTGGTTCTTTTTTATATTAAGTATAAGCAGATAGCTTCAACTTAGCAAGTAGTATTAAGCACTTTCTGTTAGGTGTGTGGCAATGAGGCAGTGCCTGGGAAAAAATAAAATGTACTTATATATGCTCACACAGACATTCACAAATCTAAAGGTATCTCTCTATCCTTAAGAAGTAAAGTTTTTTAGGGAGGGAAATATTATGAACATATAGATATGACACAAGGCAAAGATTACCAATTCCTGTCCCAAGAGAGCAGGAAGTTCTGAGAACAAGAGGAAGAGAGAAATTCCAGACCAGAATTTGTTCTTGGCTATAATTCCAAACATCTTCCTTTAGGAGATGAAGCTTATTATAAAAATTACAGAAAGTACAAAATTTTGACTAAATAGTAACTTTAAATCACATCTCACGTGACCAACCCTCACGTAGAATATAGTCTAAAGACATATATGGCCTGGATAAAGTTTTTTATTGGAAAACTAGAATATTTCAAGAAAAAATTTGGACTTCTGAGTTACTGTAAAGTATTGGAAATTTGGCAGCACAGGGTCTACATTCCTTTTTGCTGATGATTGGCTTGAGCTGGTTATTAGCGTCCTTTTAGGCCGGGCAGGCCCTTCCCAGCCCTCTTCTCCACCACACACTCTAGGACGTTACACCTGCCCCATTTTATGTGGTCTGGTTAGCTCTTGTAAGCATTGGAGTTAGAACGCCCTGAAATGCTTAAATTCTGTTTGGAAAACTAACTCAAGTGGAGATCTTGATAATGTCAATATCAAGATCTATACTATTGCAACATTCTCAAATGTAGTTCTTTTACCAGTTAACTATTATTGTCTCCAAGGTTGTGTGCTCAGGTTATCAGAACTTATACCTGAGAAGCTATTTGTTGATCTTCTTGAGAATTTTTTTTCCCCGTAAAATGAAAGAATTTCTTTGACCAGCTGTCCTGGATCTGAATGTAAAACTAGAATTATACCAGAGGAAGTAAATTCGTGTTTTGGCAAGAATACATTTTTGTTTTGTGTACTGTATTTAAGGCAGTTGCTAGACCAATTTGTGGATGATGGAACATTCTAGAATATCACTTAAACTTTCTTCAGTTAATGGCGAGAGTTGGGGCAGAAGGTAATATCAAAAAAGGCAACATGTGAAATACTTATTTGAATAAAGGAGGATGTTTTGGTTAACAAAAGATTATTTCAGAAAGACAGTACATTGTTACATGGAAAGTTATAGTATTTTTAAAGATACGGATTGATCAGTTGCCAACAATAACATAAACATTATGCACAGTTAATTCCTAAATTCACCAAAAATAGCACTACTTTTGTACAGCCTGCAGTGGTATCCAAGTTGGACTCATACGTCTTTAAAATGCGGCCCTTGTTTCAACTCAGATTAATTAGTTATAAATTACTGAAAAGAGAGATGTGTAATTGAGGCAACAATGACAGGCTTTTACTAACAGTAGTGTGAATAACTTAACAGAGGCCCTTGAAATTTGGTTAATTTGAATTCTAATGGATCATCATACCTATAGAATATAATTCATTTGATGGCAATTGCTATTCGTAATAGGAACTCTTTATGAAAATTGGATATTTGATTTAAACTACCTTCATAGCCAAGAATGAAATTTATTTGATCCATAAGACAGACTTCATCACGAATTAAATGTTCGGTCTTAAGAAATCTACATTAGAAAATGGATTATGAATAATCTTTCAAGATTGAATTTATTATACATAACTTTACATTTCTTTTGGTCATTTACTACACTCTATAATTTCTAGAATCTTAGACACAAACTGTTTGTATTGGTAATTAGATACAATGTATGTTTCCTTTTGGTTAAGTAGATATATCCTATTTATTTGGGGCCTCAAAGAACTTCCTTCTAAAATCAGTAGAACTAGAAGAATTTTGCTTTATAGAATCTCTTTAAAACAGAAGTTTTATATAAAGGATACTAGGCTTTAATTTACTATCCCAAATGGCGTAGAAATCCTAATTTGGCATTACAATTTATAATATTTATATAAATAGGTTTTCTCTTATATTGCAGCACAAAGATGAAGTGCTGAATTATATATGCTTCTAAGTACCCCCCTTCTATTACCACACCCCTGTATGCATTTAAATTATGTATCTAATATGGATCTATACTAGTATGGAGCATAGAGCTAGACACATGGTAGATACTCAAAAGGGGATTGTCAAAATTCAATGGCTATGTAATACATACTTTATATATATACATATGGATTTTGCAAAGTTCTCAGCTCATGTAAACTTTAATCACTTAGATTGTCAATACAATATGAACAATTTTGAAATGCCATTTAAAAGCAAACATAATATTTAAATCTGGGACATTAAACAGTTGCACTGCTTTGTACACTATACAATTTGCTAATTACTGAGGACAAAACTAACCTTTAATTAGCAACATTTAAGTCAATAATAGATGTAGAAAGGAAATGCTCTTCACTTTAAAATGCGTTGTTTCCAATATCATAATAACCTGGTGTTCAGGTTTCAGTATTGAGATACACATGTTTAAACACTGCCCAAGAATAATTTCAGTGAGATTGCAATACTTGTAGACAGTGGATCAGAGATAGAAGAAACATTTATCTCTAATGTCTATGAAGGATCCCTTCATATGACAGGAAATTAAGTGGTACTTCAGTGTATTCTAGAAGAACCTATAATAGGAAGGATGGTTGTATCCGATTGGCATTATTTGTCTGACATCCACATTTTTTTTTTTTAAACATCTTTATTGGAGTATAATTGCTTTACAATGGTGTGTTAATTTCTGCTTTATAACAAAGTGAATCAGTTATACGTATACATATGTTCCCATATCTCTTCCCTCTTGCATCTCCCTCCCTCCCACCCTCCCTATCCCACCCCTCTAGGTGGTCACAAAGCACCGAGCTGATCTCCCTGTGCTATGCGGCTGCTTCCCACTAGCTATCTATTTTACATTTGGTAGTGTATATATGTCCATGCCACTCTCTCACCCTGTCACATCTTACCCCTCCCCCTCCCCATATCCTCAAGTCCATTCTCTAGTAGGTCTGTGTCTTTATTCCCGTCTTGCCACTAGGTTCTTCATGGCCTTTTTTTCCTTAGATTCCATATATATGTGTTAGCATACTGTATTTGTTTTTCTCTTTCTGACTTACTTCACTCTGTATGACAGACTCTAACTCCATCCACCTCACTACAAATACCTCCTTTTCATTTCTTTTTATGGCTGAGTAATATTCCATTGTATATATGTGCCACATCTTCTTTATCCATTCATCTGTCAATGGATACTTAGTTGCTTCCATGTCCTGGCTATTGTAAATAGAGCTGCAATGAACATTTTGGTACATGACTCTTTTTGAATTACGGTTTTCTCAGGGTATATGCCCAGTAGTGGGATTGCTGGGTCATATGGTAGTTCTATTTTTAGTTTTCTAAGGAACCTCCATACTGTTCTCCATAGTGGCTGTATCAATTTACATTCCCACCAACAGTGCAAGAGGGTTCCCTTTTCTCCACACCCTCGCCAGCATTTATTGTTTCTAGATTTTTTGATGATGGCCATTCTGACCTGTGTGAGATGATATCTCATTGTAGTTTTGATTTGCATTTCTCTAATGATTAATGATGTTGAGCATTCTTTCATGTGTCTGTTGGCAATCTGTATATCTTCTTTGGAGAAATGTCTGTTTAGGTCTTCTGCCCATTTTTGGATTGGGTTGTTTGTTTTTTTGTTATTGAGCTGCATGAGCTGCTTGTAAATCTTGGAGATTAATCCTTTGACATCCACATATTATAGCTAAAAACTCTTGTTTAATTTTAAGGAAGGCAACATCATGCTGTGTTGAAGAGTATGACTTCTGAAGCTGGAGGGCCTGACTTTAGCTATTGGCTCAGCTTTGTACTAGCTGTGCAGGTTTAACAAGGCACATAAACCCTCTGCGCCTCAGTTTCTACATTTACAAAATAGGTATACAAATTGTACCTAATTCATACATTTTCCGTAATAATAAAATGACTCAGTATATGAAAAATGCTTACAACAGCACCTGGTGCTTAGAAAGTCCCATGTGTTTCATCAAAAAATAAGTCTTTTTTGTAGTTCTATATTAGTTTTAAAAGGACCCATTTTCATCCTCAGAGCTGTACATTTGTGCACACAGTAACTTAGAAATATATTTCCTACTAGGCAAAGTAATAACTGAATCCTAAGAACAAATGACTGTGTGACCTTGGGTAAATCATTTAACAGTCCTGAGCTGCATTTTCTCCAGCAATAAATTGACAAAGTTGGTCTACATGACTTCTAAAGAACCTTCCATCTTCAAAAAAAATCTGATTCTATATGTTCATTCTGCTACATTTAAGCAGAATATTCTGTATTAACAGTAGACCAATAACAATTAAGTGATTCATTATGTTTATTGATAAATAATAGATGACCCAGTCTATGATAGAAATGCATGCTCACATCTATATTTTCTTATATTGCAATTTGAATGGACAGAGACACAATATCAACTGGATTAATTAGGTATAAAACTGGGCCCAGCCATGTGTTGATTTGAATAGTCATTGCAGTTTTATGCAAATTGGAAGCTTTCAGCTTAGTCTGATAGCATCAGGAAGGGCTCTATAAAGCTCAAATATACATTTGTCTTAGTTATAAATATGACTCTCCTTCCTTATTATTCCACCAACATGTATACTTAATGAGAGTAAAAGACATTTAGATCTTGTGAAAATTTGGTTTTATTTTATCTTATTTTATTAGGTACAAAAAGCCTGAATGTAAAATTATCTTTAAAAATGGTGACCAAACAGATCAAATTTGGGTGACATGTTAAAGGTTATAAGTAAGTCAATTTTACTCAATATACTATAAATCAAGCCCCTTTCCCTCTTCAATTTATTGATGCACAGGGTTTGGAGTTTGGGTTATTACTGTTAGTGATTATTAAAGTAGGTGTAGAGCATTTCCTATATATATTTCTGTAAAACCATTCTAGGTTATCTCCAATCTAGCCTCTGCACTGATAAATTACAAAAACTGCAAAACAATAACATCAGATTGAACACATTCCTAACATATAACCATCTTATTTTTGTCCTTACTACTATAACACCAAGACAATATATCGTTAATATAACTTGAAGATTGAAAGAGAAGCTTGATTAAAGTCTTTCTAAGATACACATTTATCATTTCTATGCAAGTCTCTTTTAAGGATAGGTGGAGAGAATTAAGGCAGTACTTCTATTTTTAAAAGAGAATTGTAAAGAAATGATAAAGATGTATGTTAAGTGTTGTGACACAAACTGTCAACTTGGCATACACTTCGGTCCAGAGCTGGACTAACAAGACCTTTCCCAGACCTACTGAACTGAGAGAGAGCTAGATGCAAATTGAGGTTAGGCTCTAAGATAGGCCTGGGGAGAAATGCAAGTGAGCTGGAAGAGCAGGCAGATGGGCTGGGGGAGCACGCAGATGGGCTGGGGGAGCACATGTGACAGATGCAGGAGAGTTTCTCAGGATCACTAGACCCCTCCAGCCCCTGAATCTGTTCCACAGGCCCAGGAGCACACCTGTTCCCTGCCTCTTTCCAATAAATTTCCTCTTTAGCTTAAGGCAGCACAAATAAGGTTTCAGTTACCTTTCAACCAAAGGAGCCCTAACTTAGGTCATATTTGTCAAGACACTACTCCTTTGATATCATAGTGACTATGAAGCCTCCTCAAATTTTCAGCTTCTTGTAAAACTATTTACAGAGGGTCTGATTTATATATTCTATCATAAATAGATAACCAGTTTGAAAAAACTTCATGTAGTAAAATATTTAGGCTTATCTACCTTTTCCTCTTTGCAGTTTAGGGTCTATTTCCAATTTACTGGATCCTCCCCGTCCTGCCTAAAGTCATCACAGGATTTTGAATGTAAATTTCTATAGTTGACCGTTCTAATTCTCAGCAGTGTTTCAGTTCCCTCCCAAGAGAATTTTGATGTACTTCCTTTCCATCATGCTTAGAGTATGTCTGTGACGGAGTCGCAAGGAATATTCAGCATTCAAAAACAACTCTGATTGTTATAATTTAAAGAATACATGATGCCTTAACTGTAGCAAAGATCCTTGTGGAAAAGTTTTATGGAAAGTAACTTTACAAAGTATTATAAACCACAAGTTCTGTAAATTTAAAATTGGTCCTTTACTGGATTCTCAGGCTTCATTTATTGATGGTTTACCTAAGTCTCTATCAGATGCATTAGTATCTTAAGGTAATTTAACCTCAACCATCTGAGTCTGATTCACTGCCATAGAATTGAGATCACTTAATGCCATGAAGACTGCCTGGCATATCTTAAACTTCATTCAGATTCAGTGTAGCCTCAATGGTCCATTCCTTTGCAAAGCCTGTATACTAGAATATATAAGTGGAGCTTCCAGAGTTTTAACTGAGAATTGATATGTCTGACTGGATCTGTAGATATTTCAGGACATGCATTTACAGTGTTCTGCTGATGCCAAGAACACTCTGCCTGCGTTATGAGCAGAATTCATATTAGAAGTTGCTGCTTTCATTTCTAGGACACGTACTGATGCATTCGCTCTGGTCTGGGCTTTTTCTTGGGCCATTATAAATTGTCAATTTGGTTCAGTCTCTAGTTCTTATTGGAGGGCTTCATCATGACTCTACACATGATGATCTTGCAACATACTTACTAATAAATCCTCTAAATTACAGCATTCAGAAAAATGGCACAGACCTGAAATAACAGCAGCAAGGTCCTCACCAAGCTGTGGATTCAATTGGTGAAATTTAAGTCTCAGAACAATAACTAGTAGTACTGCTTTGATGTGAACTTCCAGTAACCTTACAGATTTATCAAATGCCTTATCTTTACCTAAGGCAAGGATATTGAGGGATCATGTAATAACCTTGTGCAATTCTGATTAAAGCCATCTAAGTTTCTATTATGTAAATATTATATTATTGAAAATTAAAATAGAGAAGTAACAGCAGTCCTCACAACTCTAATAATTATTCTGCCCAACAGACACCTCTGGCATTTTGTGTACAACATCCCTTAGCGTATGAAGGAACTATATGAAGCCAACTGTAAAGGAACCCTTACATATGGCAAAAGACAGCCATTCTTTTCTTGATATATATTTGATTACAGAGTAGGTGGATGCTGTGAGGTGTTAGGGAATAGTGGCAAAGTGGTGGATTGGGGGGTTGGAAGGTTAGAGTCTGTCTGACTGTTATATGATCTAAACTTTTTTTTCTCTGAATGTAAACTGGCTATTTTAATTTAAAAGAAAGGAATTGGACTTGATGGGTTTTTCTTCTAAGTTCCTTTTTAAAAAATTTTTATTGGAGTATAGTTGCTTTACAATGCTGTGTTAGTTTCTACTGTACATCAAAGTAAATCAGCTATATGTATACATATATCCCCTCTTTTTTGGATTTCCTTCCCATTTAGGTCACCACAGAGCATTGAGTAGAGTTCCCTGTGCTATACAGTAGGTTCTCATTAGTTATCTATTTTATGCATAGTATTAATAGTGTATATATGTCAATCCCACTCTCCCAATTCATCCCACCCTCCCTTCCCCCTTGGTATCCATACATTTGTTCTCTACATCGGTGTCTCTATTTCTGTTTTGTAAATAAGATCGTCTATACCATTTTTTATTTTCAGATTCCACATACATGCGTTATTCTACAATATTTGTTTTTCTGACTTACTTCATTCTGTATGACAGTCTTTAGGTCCATCCATGTCTCTACAAATGAACCAAAGTAGCCTTAAAAACCATCAAGTCCAATTACTCAGCCATAAAAAGGAACAAAATTGGACTTGATGGTTTTTAAGGCTCCTTTGGTTCTAACGGTCTGTGAACAAAAAAAAAGTTAGTGCTTTTATAACTATCGTTGTCCTCCCAACACTCTGCATGTCTTGTCTTAGTCTGGCACCTACTCATCAGTATGACTGAGACTCAATAGTGCTCGTCTGTCAATGCCACTAATAAGACACCAAGGAACCAAATGTGTCACTGTGTTTATCCATATCCTGTCTTGAAATCCATTTATCCAGTCACATACAACACTATTCTAATAAATCATATTATCAAAACAAACCCTAGGGTAAATAACTGCTTTCCCTGTTTGCATCTCCTTCAATTATCGGGCTGTATTTATGCATATATTTCTCAAAGAAATCACTTCCAAATTGAGTATTTCTTTCCTGGAACCAAATTCCTCTTTTAATATTTCTCTTAAGAAATGGAATACAATGTCTCAATGGAAAAGCATAAAATTCCACAGGGAGACAGTAGTGAAGATCTTTATAATGTCACTATCATGCTAAATAGGGCTTAAATTTAGCCCTCCACCTGAATAGGTGGAGAGATGTCTCCTTGGGACTCATATTTGGTAAAATTGAGGGAAGTTGGGTGTTATGACCTGATATACATATATTTAGTATATAATGGAAAGAAAACCTGGCCTAAAATATAAATGGGAGCAGAAACCATTTTAATTCTGTTACTTTAAATTAGTGCATAAATATTACATATTTTAAAAAAAGGATCACCAATGGGCTTGATTATAAAAATGTAAAATTTTTTTCAATGGAGGTATACATTTTAGGTGCTCTAAAATATTTAAAATGTAACTTGATTAAAAATAGTATTTTATTATGTCACTTTTCAGTGGCAAATCTATTGTGAAAAATTATATAGAACTATAATATAAGGTAATCCTCAGTTAAATACTTCAGTTATATTAAGGTTATAATGTTTAGCAAATAAAAATTTAGAACCAGTTAAATTTGAATTGCAGATACATAATTTTAGTGTAAGTATCTCTTATGCAATATTTTTGATATTCTTGTACTAAAAATTTGTTCATTGTTTATCTGGGATTCAAATTTTACTAGGTGTTCTGTATTATATCTGGCAACTCTTGTTACGTGTTGAGATAATTTTTTCACTTTTACCTTTATATATGTATGTGTATACAATTCTGGGAAGTTATGCATTAGCTTTGACACTATAATTACAGTAAACATACTATTGAATACTTTGAGATTTCAAAAAATTTTTTATTTTATTTATTTGTTTTTGGCTGCGTTGGGTCTTTGTTGCTGTGCACGGGCTTTCTCTAGTTGCGGCCAGGGGGGGCTACTCTTTGTTGTGGTGTGCAGGCTTCTCATTGTGGTGGCTTCTCTTGTTGCGGAGCACGGGCTCTAGGCGTGTGGGCTTCAGTAGTTGTGGTATGTGGGCTCAATAGTTGTGGTGCACAGGCTTAGTTGCTCTGCGCCCTGTGGGATCTTCCTGGACCAGGGCTTGAACCCGTGTCCCCTGCATTGGCAGGCAGATTCTTAACCACTGAGCCACAAGGAAAGTCCCAACTATTGAATACTTTGAAATGTAAGTAATTAAAAGAACAAAAATACTTTGGTTTTGAGAAAGGATCTTGTTGAAAATAATGTTTTGTAAGGCTGGGCAATTTCAATTTAGCTTCTCTTCTCCGTAGTAAAGTCTAGCATGGATAATATTTGAACAATTAATATTATTTAAAAGTATGTTCAATGGCTGTTGAAAGTGCCTGCTCTTAAAGAATCTTCAGACTAATGATGGCAGGACTAGGCATCTGCATAACTAGAATTTGGATGAACAACATTCATATCAAGAAACCTTCTCATACTATAATTTAAAATAGAATATAATGAGAGATATTCAGAGAAATTAGAGATTAGTGGGAAATAGAACAATCTAAAAGACATTGAGGGTTGTGTCTTAAGAATGCGGTTTTGGAATGCATTCTGCAAACTGACTCACTAGATGTTTTTCTTCATCTCAAAGTGCTTCCCCTAATTTTATTAGATTTTTTGAATATGCTCAACCATCAAATGTTCTTTGAGCATTACATTATTAATTTCTAAGTCAGATGAATTGAGAAGACTAATGCAATAAAAATCTGTTTTCCTTGTTTTCAGCCTTGCCGCTTTTCCCACCCCAATCCTTTTTATGCACGGCAAACATAGTAATGTTTGAAATACCCAAATATGATCATGTCAATACATTACTTAAAAACCCCTCAAAGCTTTCGCTTGTTCTTAGGATAAAATTGAAAGGTTTAACCTGGCTTGAATCAACTGGCTCTACCTGTCTCTCTAGACTCACCGCCTGCATGTCTCCCATTCCTCACTATGTTTCACTCCTACTGGACAACTCTGAAAATGCCAAGCTCAGCAGGAAGCAGGCTAAATTGTATCAATCTCCCCTCGACATTTTAGGTTGATTCTAAAACCTCAGCTTGGAGTGATTTCAGCAATCAGGATTATGGCCACAGGTAATGGGACAGGGATCTAGCTAAGAATATACACGAAAATGCATCTTACACTGTCGGGGCAAAAGCTAAAGTATCTTGTACATTGATCTTTATTCTTGAACAATTTACTGCAACCCTCAATTCCAAATATTTTAACGTTAAATTGGTTCCCTAATTATTGTTTACTGCTTATTTTGATATTCTTGATCTTAGATTGTTGTCTAACTCAAATTGGTCAACTGTTTGCCAAATGCTATGTTAAGCAACATGGCGTCTTCCTCATGTGTAGTCTTCCCTAAAACCAACTTTGAGCCTGGTCTAGGCAAGTGGTTCTCAAATAAATGCATGCATCAGAAATAAATGAATGGCTTATTAAAATACAGATTTCCTGGCCCCCCTTCCCAGAGTTTCTAATTTCGTAGGTCTGGATTAGAGCCTAAGGATTTGTATTTCTCACAAATTCCCAGGT
Source organism: Eubalaena glacialis (assembly GCF_028564815.1). NCBI lineage: Eukaryota > Metazoa > Chordata > Mammalia > Artiodactyla > Balaenidae > Eubalaena > Eubalaena glacialis. Next base: position 151,666,604 of record NC_083716.1, on the reverse strand, counting down.
GATGCTAATGCTGCTTGGTAGGGGATCAGACTTTGAGAACCTCATTGCTCTAAGCAAATTCAACACCAAGAAGTAAAGTGTGAAATGGCAAATTATCTCCTTACCATAAAACTAACTCATTCACCAAGGTGTTTTCCTTCCTTAGATACCTAAACTCCATTCAGGGAAATACTTAAGGTAGTATTAATGCCCCTCTTTACCTGAAATGGTATCTGTAAGGTCATTTCTCCTTTCTACTTTCATAGCCAGCTCCTTGGAACAGATGTGAATATATGTTTTCAGTATTTTCAGCATTCTACCTTATCAGTGTGTTTTTAAACCTAACTGATATCCTTATGCAGTGCAGGGCAAAGAAAGCAAAATGGTTTCTTCTGCTTCTCCATCCAGCAGCCCCCCTCATATTACTCTCAACCTCCCTCACAGTCTGCCCTTCTGCCCCCAGGCTCCCACTTGTCCTCAGGATAACTGCAAATGCAGTGCTAAATTCATTTTGGAAAACTGTAAGTGACCTGACATTTTTGTCATAAATTGACCTAGGAAGGTGTCCCAGTTGAATACAATCCCTTCTGGAGGAATGAATTAGAATTTTAGTCTGTCCGGGCTTCTCTATCAATTAATCACGTCTGGAGCCTTCATCTGCCTACAACTAAGTTCCTTTCTTGTTCCTAATTCTCAGGTGGTTTGATTTTCTTTGTCAAGGACTCAAAAAAAAATTGTGGAAAGAATGATTAAATGCTGCTAGCAGAATTGGGTAGAGCAGGAAACAGCTACAGGACTCAGTTCAGGCGTGACCAGAATAGATCCAAAGAGACAGAACATATCCAGGGAGAGAGTACCTGAAGGCTTTGGCAATGTTAGCTCTTTCTAAAGGTTTCTCCCCCATTCAGCTCCCACTTCCAAATTAATCTCTGTCTATCAAAACTACCTGCTCACCCCTAATGTCAGGCTGAGCACATGCATTCATTCTTTCTTTCACCTGACAAAAATTTATTGAACACATTCTATGTGCTACACACCATACTCGGGACTTGTAATACAACAGCAGCTAGGTATGAGCTCTGACCTCAAGAAATTCCCAGAATGGAATGGGAAACAAATATATAAGAAAATAAGATGCCAAATGTCAATGCTATGATAGACCTCTGAACAAGATAGTTTAGGAATACAAAGGAGAGAATAATTCAGTTTTCCTGGAGAGAGGAGGGGAGTCAGGAAAGGACTGATGAAGAGTTGATACTTGTACTGTACCTTGACAGATAGTCTGCTTCTGGTAGAGGGATGGGAAGGAGGGGATACTATAAACAACACTAAAAAGTAAACAAGGTAAGAATTTTATATTCCTTTTCTTTTATAACTGGGAAATACTTTTGTTGAGTCCAATAATCTCATAATATTTCAAGGTCACAAACTTAATTAGTGGTAGAGTTCAGTCAAGAATTCAGGCATTCTCATGGCAGGTCCAGTCTCTTTATACCATCCCAAGTTGGATGTTTCCTCTCAGCACAAAACTCAAGATGATCTTGTTTAATTTAGAACTTGCTGGCTGCACAGTTTTTGCCTGAATTGCATGATTAGTCTCACTATAAAATCTTCAAAGTGAAAGATTAGTTAAGAGGTCTCTAAGGATAGCCTGCCAGAATTTCACACATCTTTGTGTTTAGGCATTTATTATTTATTTTATTTATTTAAAATTTATGTTTTATGTAGAGGGAAAATAATATTTTTCATATTTTTGCTACTTGAACCTGCCTGTACTTATTTCCTGAGCTCTTATTTGCATACTTCAAATAATAACCTGATATTCTTTTAGTATTTAATTAAAGTTTTGATCACTTCATTGGAAAGATTCAAACTTTTTCCCTGGACAAAAATTTTAACTTATATAAACCAATAATCATTAAAGATTACCATTAAGGAACTTATCCTTGCTGTTTAAAAAAAAAAAATAGTAGAGGGTTATTCTCTGTTCTCAAACTCTCTGAACTTTTCAGAGAAATGTAGTTACCATGAATTTGTAAATTTATTTACAAGTGAACAGAATAATTAATAAGAATAATATAAAGTAAGAGCTTAGAAGATAGAAGTTGAGGGTCATAGTGTTTATGCTGTATTAGTATAAATGACCAAACATGACTATTCTCGACCATAATAATCAAGCTTTGTAAAAATTATCTAAAGTTTATAAACAAGTTTACTAGGGAAGCACTGCTTGCTCTTAGAGACTGTGGAAACAAGTTAACTTCCCAAAGTTCAGTGACTTTAAAAGTATTCTTACGGTGTGACATGCTTCCTATCTATCTCATAGGTATATCATAAGGAACACTTGGCTTCCAAGGTAGCTTAGGGGCAGAGAAGAGAGAACTGGAAGTTTCCTTGGACATTTTTTAAAACTAGGCACCACTGCTGCCCACTAGATTGACTAGAATGCAATGTTATGAATCCAACCTAGCTTCAAAGAAATGGGGAAGGAGAAAATGGTGAACCGCTGGCATTCCCCCAGCTAAAGGCTGATTTGACAATGACACAAAATCAATACTCTTCTCATGTTCACTTCTCCTTCTACCTGGGCCCTTCTTGCCCCAACCATAGCTTGTCTCCATTATTACCTGAATGCCTTAACCTCTTTGAAGATGTATCAGCAATGCGGAAGAGAAGAAATAGGGAGAGGAAGGGGGGAGGGAAGGTGACACGATGGAGAAGAAGGGAAGGAGGAGGAAAACAGGAGTAGAAACAGCTATATTAAAATCAGAATCTTCCTTGCCTTTTCTCTTGCCACAGATTGCTACTAGCCTGACGGAAGTGGCGCTTTGTCACCTCCCTGGCCTGACTCGAGTCTTGCTGCCTGATCGTTCTCTAACTAGTACTGAATGGGTTTTAACCTTCTTATGGGGGTAGTTCTTCTTCTATCTCATGGGTTGAACAAATCAGCTCATCCTTAAAGACTTGTTCATATTTCCCTGACTGTGAAGCCTCCCTGAATTTTAGAGCTACCTGGGAACCACATTTCCTACGCTCTTGATTATGTGAATTTGTTTACTACTTAATTACTGTTTAGATTGTTCCCCACATTTCCATGAGTTCTCTTCATAACTGAATTATAAACTTCTTGGTGAGTTGTAACTTGTTCTTCTTACTGCTATATTCCCAATGTACTTGGCATATAGAAGATGATCACTAAGGATTAAGTAAATGAATTAATTCACTGTCTTACACGTCATTATCTTCATATCACTTAGGACAACATTGTGTGTAGAATAGGCCCTCAGTGAGCATTTATAGATTGACTGGTTCTCCTTTTATTTATTTATTTATTTTTGAAGTCCCATTTTTCTTTTTTCTACTTACTTATTTATTTACTTTTGGCTGTGTTCGGTCTTCGTTGCTGCGCACGGGCTTTTTCTCCAGTTGTGGCGAGCAGGGACTACTCTCTGTTGTGGTGCACGGGCTTCTCATTGCGGTGGCTTCTCATGTTGTGGAGCACGGGCTCTAGGCGTGTGGGCTTCAGTAGTTGCAGCATGCAGGCTCAGTAGTTCTGGCTCGCGGGCCTAGTTGTTCCGTGGCATATGAGATCTTCCCGGGCCAGGGATCGAACTCGTGTCCCCTGCACTGGCAGGCGGATTCTTAACCACTGCGCCACCAGGGAGGTCCTGGTTCCCCTTTTAAATGCTTCAAAATGAAACAGTATCGATGGAAGGGGATGTATAAGTCAGCTCTTAGGCATATTTTATAGTAGCAATTTTTAAAAATAAATTACATCCATTGTATATGCTTGGTTTTCAAATACATACACACAGATTTTCAATGCAAACATGAAATTTTCTTCTACAGTTTGGCAAAATGAATATAAAAGCTAAGATGCAACTCCTTGGAAAATTTACCCTCATTTCCCATTGTAATTATATGCAAACAGGGATTAGAAGAAGAAATTTGGGGAATTTGACAGTGTTGATGTTTAGAGAATTGTACAAGATATCAGCACAAACAAAACCTAAATCAGAGTGTATTGCATGAAGTATGTAAGATGCTGGCAGAAAGTTTTCGTGCTTAAATCCTAAGGAGCTTACATCTCTTATAAAAATTTATAAGAATAATTCCAGGGAATTTTCTTGGCATGAAATTTCTGAAAATTTTTTCTTGCCAAGATGTACTAAATCTTATCAAATACACATACCACACAGTAATATATTAAAATACTGAATGTAACATTTTCCCCAACAAGTTTAACTAGTTATTGCAGAAAAAAATAATTGCTGATAGAGGAAAATAATGATTGTATGGGAGAAAGAAGAATGATTTTAGAGTTGATATATATATCTCCAGAGCTATAACCTAGATCTATGTATATCGCTCCTAAACAAACATTATTGAGGCCCTACTGTGTGCAACATGCCATGAATTTTCCTGGGAACATATTTAATCTTCTAAACCTATTCTAATCCTTGAAAGCCCTATAAGGTAGCTTGTTGTTCCCATCTTGTACACAATGAACTTATGAATCAAATGTTAGGCATTTTCCTGGTGTCATATAACTAGTATGTGTTGAAGCCAGGGCCATGGCAGTATCGTCTATCCAGTACTAATTCCACCACATCAACGATACCTCCTGATAACCCCTGTAGATAACAAGTATGAATTCAATGTCTAATGCACTCCTCTTTGATCCTTTATAGCTCAATTTTCTACCTCACTACTTTTGTGGGATAAAATACTGGAAACTTCTCTTTCCCCAGTATACCAATTTACAGTAATTCCCAGCAGCTTGCACATATGTATATAAAGATAGAGACCTAGATGAAAGAATGAACAAGTTATGATACTGAAGCAGCTTCTCATTTGTGCTCCCCAGTTTATAGAGACATGAATGGAATATCCTTTACTGCTCAAATCCTTTCCCTTAGCCAACCCATAAGATGCATCCTGGTGAAATACAATTTTCTGAAGTCTGCAGACTGAGGAAGTTACCTCTGCTACCTTAATTATTGCATCGCCTGTAAAGCACAGTAATTTAAAGAGGGCCAGCCTTCCAGTCATGCCATGCAGAGTAGCAGCTCAGTGGTACTGCAAGTGCAGCACCTATAATGTAGCTGACTTTTGGAGTAGAGGCCTGCTTTTGCTCAGCAAATTAATAATTCTCAGAGGTCTACTTTTTAATTTCCCATATATTTCAGATCAACAGTTTTTTTCCCCTTAACAGGATTCTTTCACCACATTTTTCATGTCTTTTTCAGTAATTTGACCATTATGTTTGTCTTTTAACTGTGAGGTTAACCTTGTTCTCGCCTTCACCCTTTAATTGTATTGGCGATCAGTGCTTTTACTGCGTGATTTATTTAGCTTTTATTTGGCCTGAACTGGAGTTGACTCAGTTGGGTAAAAAAACAAAACAACAACAACAACAACAAAAACACTTGCTACAAAATGAGCTTTGTCATTTTAATCTCTAAGCGCAGTTTTATTCTGCTATTTCATTTTGTGGTTAGTGCCACTAAACCTTATTTTGTTTTCGAAGGGGCTGTGCTTATCCCTCCCATATGAGGTATGAGCTATGATGGTCTGGCCCTCATTCTTTATTTTTCCTTCAAGCTATTCTCATGCTCTCCCTCTTTTTTCTTCATATCCTCCCTGATTTCTCCTTTATAAAATAAATAGCTTACCCAGGATTGTGCCACCCAAGAAAATATCCATCTCCAAGTGATTTAAGAAAGTCTATATATTCTGTCCAAACTATTCTATTAGGATTGCAGTCATTTTCTTATGTGCAACATTGTCATGTAGGTAATCAGAAAAGTACTCCCCCTTTCCTTTGTGTTTTACTTTTTTCCTATAAGCTTTACACTCAAGTTCATATGATTGGAAATTTCATAGAGTTAAGTGAATTATCTAAGGTCATATAACAAGTAAATGGCAGAGTAGAAATCCAGTTGTGACTTCAGGCTTGCTTTTCTTCCTTTGTTTCTCTCTCTATTTTTTTTTTTTTTTACTTTGCATGCTACATCAACAGATTATACTGGCTATATTTATCTGGCGTGTTGAATTGCAAACAGACATTTCTGGACTCTGCCTCATATCAAAGTTAAATAATTCATTATTTCAATCTAAAACAACTTTTCAACAATGATATGGAAAATTAAAATATAAGATAATTGAATGATATTATTAATTCTTATCCCAGGTCCACCATAGAGGCATTCAGGACTCAAAACAATCACCTGTTTCTATTTTGCCATTTCTTACCCAGGCATATTATCTTTCATTGTCTGGCAATATTAAAGACTATAACATGTACATGAAAAATGTCTGTGGGATATAAGCATTCATAATTCCATTTTATGCAGTGGTTTCCTTGGAAGATAGTTAACTGCTTGCTGTTGGTTATTAGAATTATAGCATTACATTTAAGAGTTGAAAGTGAGTTTTAAAGTGTTTTGGGAGCATCCCTAATTCAAAGCCAGCTTTATTATGTTTTAAAATAGATTCTACAGTCCACTAATCTAAAAAACAAACTACATATTCTATAATGAAATAAAATGAATATTCAGTGTAGTATTTAATTTTCTAGTTAATTACTACATATTTAGTTTCTTTTTTATAATTCTCTTTTATCAAACTGTGTATATCAATGTTGGGAACAACTGGAAGGTCATGTCATAAGCTCCAATGCATGGTATCTGAATGCATATTTTAAAAAGTGAGATGCATTAGATCTCAGTAAAATACATTTAATGATACAATTATTATTGCTGGCACTTTAAATAAATGGAATTTAAATTATTGCAGAGGACTCTAATTTTCTCAATAGAGGAGAAGAAAAGATCATTGAAAGTTAATGAGTAATAGAAAAGTATACCTCCATGCAAAGAGTTTATAGCTATTGTTTGCCTCAGTGGGTACTTAGTAAACTAACTTCAGCTCTCTTTTTAACAAACAGTTTAACAAACATTTATTGGGCATATGCTACTACGTGCCAGGCCCTGAGGATACAGACCAAATAGCTGTGCTTCACACCATTAAAAAAACAAAAAACAACAACAACAAAAAACTCTCATTCCAATACAACATGCTTTGTTTAAAGAATGAGATGTGTGAAAAATAATGTTGGAACATAAGTGAAATACAGGAATTCATTCTGATTGTATTAGCAGTAGCTTGGGGTATTTGGGGAGGAAAATAGAGAAGGTGAAGATGCCATGTGATTGAAGCTGAAGGATGTGCAGAAAGAACAAGCCTGAGAGAATGGAAAGAAAATCTGATTAAGGTATCCTAAAGCCTATATAAATCAATCTTTTACACGTAATCGTATTAACTCTTTTTCCAAATATTGATAAAAACAACGTGTATGTTCCGCATGCTCAAAATCACAATAATTATCTTGGTACAAGTTGTAGATATCTGTAGATCTTGGAAGGATATATCTGTATTTATAGTGCTCTTCAGCAATTTGTTAGGGAATCAAATAAATCCTTTAAGAAGCTTGCTTCTCCCTTCAGCGAAAGGGGATGTGCAGACTGAAGCAAGGATTTTTCTTTGGTTTTCTGTTTTTAGTTATTGATGCTCTCAAAGTCCAAATAAATTATTGGTGATTACAATTATTAGTTTACAGTTCACTTTGGTTCAATCTTCTGTTGCTGAATCTTCATGAATAATATGAATACTTCAATTTGAGTTTCCAGTTTACCATTGCATTTTCTTTTCCTTGCATACATCTGCCCTGTGAGCTTATAAGGCAAGTCTTAAAATATGAGCTTGTAGCTGTGTAATATGTAATAAAAGGAAGTAGGGAGGGAGGGGGACTTTGCAAAGCACATTATGTAAAAAAAAAAAAAAAAAAAGTTACCTGTTAAGTGTTTTATTATTTATTTGCTTAGATCTTTACCACAACAGTTGGACAGAAAAAGGATCTTTTCTGTAACAATCTGGATCGGATTCTTTAGTTGGAGATCAAATGAAGATAACAGAAGAACTGAGAATGATACACATATACGTGTGTGTATGTGTATGTGTATAGCTTACTTTATTTCAATTAATTGTGTGAGTTTGAGTGTGTGTGTGTGTGTGTGTATATATATATATATATGTAATTAAACAAACAAAAAATAGTTGTAAGAGATTTAGGAGACTGTACGGTAAGATTCTGATATAAGGACTCCTGGTCAGTTAGGAACCTGTGAAAAACCTGCTTCAAACATGGCGACCGTAGAGTCTCAATTTTGATCCAGGCTGGATTCTTGCTCCTCTTGTGTTGTTCCTACTTCCACTGACGCTCTTCCCTGTCCAGTGCTAGTACTATTCAATTCTCATCTAAAGTTTGCTTTAAATATGTTTTGTATTTTTTATTAACTATATCACATAAGCCTTCAAATTGCTTGCTGGTGCTTACTCATGAGCCCAGGAACAAGCCCTCTTTCCCAGTTCGCATACTACTCTCTACCTTTGCATGGCCTTTGTCGCCAGTGTGTTGCCTGAAACTCTATTCTGTTGTGATCTAAACTGACCATGGCTTGCCCCTCACCCCTCCAAACAGAAGTTATAACGCCATGCCATTTATGGGTGTCACCATTAAGCATGCACCTGGTATTAGAATCTCTTGATTTCTCTTTCCATTTAATGCCCAATGTTTGGTAAGCACCAGAGGAATCAGTGAGCCTGAGACCTGCCTTGCACAGTGATCCAGGGCAGTGCAAAGCACTAGCGGATACCTGCCGAACGTGAAAGAAGTGAGAATGTATTCACCAAACTCTAATTACTCTCAGTCAGTTGTTCACGTCCTTAATTTTCTTTTTTTAAAATATTTATTTATTTTATTTTATTAAAAAATTTTTTTTTGTCTGCGTTGCATCTTAGTTGCGGCACCGCGGGATCTTACTTGAGGCATGATTTTTTTGTTGTGGTGCGTGGGCTCTTCGTTGTGGTGTGCAGGCTTTCTCTCTCTAGTTGTGGGGCACAGACTCCAGAGCACATGGGATCTGTAGTTTGTGGCACGCAGGCTCTCTCGTTGAGGTGCGGAGCTCAGTAGTTGTGGCGTGCGGGCTTAGTTGCCCCCCCGCATGTGGGATCTTTGTTCCCTGACCAGGGATCGAACCCGTGTCCCCTGTATTGTAAGGCGGATTCTTTACCACTGGACCACCAGGGAAGTCCCATGTCCTTAATTTTCAAAATGTAGAGACCCAGATCTGCTCAGACCCAGTCAAATATCTTCTGCACAAGAGTCACAGTAGACACTTTGTGGGCCCAGTTTCATCTACTCTGGTTCCTTCCCCCATAATAATATGTATACTCCCAGTAGTTCACCTTAATTGTCATATCCTTTTTCTTTCCCCAAAAAACTAGTATCTCATAGTGGTTTACATAATTTTATGCAAGGAATGTGTGCATTTCTTGATACTCTGGTTACTTTAGCTTCACTCTCTAATGTCTGTCATGTATATATTATTTGTAATTCCTTCGGTAAGCTTTTTATTTCTCTATTAATCTGTCTTTCAGTCATGCTTCAATACTGCAATGCTGCTGCTTTATCAACCCCATGCATTTTCAGTCATTGTACACATCTTTGCCTTAAGAAAATAATACAAGTTTACGTGAATGCATTCACAAGGCGAAAATTCCTAACAGTACAGAACTATACAAAACAAAACACTTTAGTCTCCCTTCACTTCCTCTCCAGCCTTCACTCCCCTTCCCAGAAGTAACAATTTTCTACAGTTTGGAATATGTATTTCCAGGCATCTTTCTGTGTATTTACATATATACATATGTATGTGATGTGGAATAGACATGGATATGTTAATTTATGTAAACATGTGTATTGTTCTGTGATGTACATTATTTATTTAGCCATATGCCTGATAGGTGATTTGTATGATAATACATAAATTTCTACCTCACTGTTTTCAACAACTTCAAAGTATTCCATAATAGAGAGAAACCATGCATTTTTTAACCACTTTCCTGCTGTGGGACTTTTAGTCAGGTTCACTTTGTTTTCTCCCATTCAAATGGTAAAGCAATGAACATTCTTGTCAGAATATATTGATAATCTATATGACAGCTTCTGATAATTAAATTCCTACAATTGGAATTGCTGTGTTTAAAAAAAATATTCTACAATTCTAACTTTGATAGGCACTGCCGTATGCCATCCAAACAGACCTTATCAACTGACACACCAACCACAGGTTTTAACATTTGAAAATATTAAACTAATTAATCTAAGGTTTTGTCAAACTTATGACTGAATTTATATCTGGTGATTTTAGCTTGCGTTTTCCTCATTGTTCCTGAGGTTGAGTTCTTTTTGTTTGTTTTTTTACATTTATTACATTAGGAATTCCCTGATAATATATGTCCATGCTTTTTTATGTATTGAGTCATTTTTTTATTAATTTAATAAAACAGTTTAGATATTAATAATTGGTATATGCCACTTAGAGGTGAATTCCAATGTTGAGCAGTATATATTTATTGCTTATTTTTATATTTCTTCTTTTTACAAGGGGATATTAAACTCCATTAGTTCAGGGTCCTTGTTTTACGTCTTTTCTATCATATTCAGTACCCAACGTAGACACAATAAATAGGCACTCAGTATTGACTGTCAATAGATAATGGAGGCTACAGTGGCAAAATAAAGACCAGGTTAGCAGAAATGTGCTGCTGGTTCAATGCCAGGAGTAACACAGTCAGTTCTGGGTTAGCTGTGTGTCATCTGATGAGTTATCAGTCCTGAATGTATAAGACCAGAGGATGAAAGGGGCTTTTATACCCAGAGATACAACCACTTCTTTTGGTCTGTTCAGTCATTTACTTATGAGTTAATTATATTACACATTAACTCATCAAACAATGTGTTTATCTTCACTGATTTGTTTAGCTATTTCTATGGTAATCCACATGGAAAGGCAGCTTAAACCAAAATATTTTTAAAGGCTTCTGTCAAGAAGTCATGTCCTAAATGTTATTCCATAAGGCTGCCTGCAAAAGCCAACTGAAACATTGTACACATTCCATTTGTCAAATCACTCATTTTGCATAGTTTTTTATTTTTAATTCAGCTTTTATTTAATAAAGCTTCTTCCACATACATATTTATAAGCACATGAAATTATGCAGATTTTGCATATAGACATAAAATTTTAAGTGAACAGAGTACTAGTTTTCTCAGGAAGAAAGAATATATTTAAGATTCAAGCAAAATATAGCAATCCCTTTTTTTTAATATTTCACCATTTCCCTCAGTCCCAATTAGCATATACACTTCCCTTCTGAAAGCTTTTATTCACTTACTTGCCAGATTCTGAGGTAACATCCAATATGTTCCATTCCTAGTCAAAGAGGCATGGTTTGTTTTTATGATTTGGAAGGATAGACTTTTCTCTAAATAATGTTTTAAAAGATCTTGAGCTAATTTTAATCATGCAAGTTTATAACGCAGGTTGTAAGAAGAACTGTCTTTCTCAGTCACCCTGTACAATCCTAAAGCAGCAATTTTTAATTGTTTTTGCTTTCCTTTTTTTTGAAGGGAAGGAGGTTGGGAGATTAATGAAAGTAAATGTTTCTTTAAAAGCTGTCTTTGGTGTGTGTATGTATATGTGTATGTTTTTGACTATGGTTTTGGCTTCAGAAATCTAAGTATGTTATGCAATGAAGTCCACGTATTAAAATCCTTAGTGATAACCTCAAATATCAAGATACTAAAATGGCTATTTTACAAAAGTAACAATGAATGAATGAATGTTTTAGAATATCTCTACTTTCAGTGGGAAATTTTATTGGCAGGCAAAATCAGTGGTTTGGCCAAACTCCCATGGGTTACTTTTAATTGAAATGGGCCACTCCAATCATACCACCAAAAGTCTATCAAAATTGTAAAAAGATAATCTATGAATTTAATATAAATGTAGCAAGAATGTTTATTATATATAGCTTTTATATATATTAAACATATCTAGCACTGCATTTTTATATATTGCAAATACAATCCATTTAATATTTATCATAAATGTATAAATTAATGTACAACCATAATTGTTGAAATAAGAGAAGCATTGAAACGTGGAAGGAAAAATAGGTTGAGATTACAAAATGTTTAATTTTAGTGCCTATTGCTACAAGCTACTTTGGTAAATTAAAAGAATGTCACTCATCTTTTCCAGACATTCATTTTTTTCATTCATAAAACAAGGGGCTTGAACGTGGCAATATTCTAAAATTCCTTTTAGCTGTTAAATTCTATCAACAAGTGTAATTTTACTATTTTTAATGATTACAAAGGTTTATAGTTTTTATAGCTTTGCTTTTATGACATCTTTTTGGGCATATCTGTGATTTATTCAGTGCAAAGTCCTGCTCAGGAATATAACAGTTCCCAGTTATAACATCGTTTCTATGGAAAGAGAACAATAAGTTTTAAGATGCACCTTTTTTGATAGAATTTATATGAGCCCATTATCTCAGAAATGGGGATTGCTAGTGTATTTCAGTTTCTCTAAGAGCTAATTCTCCCAATGGGCTTGTTTGTCTTCTGAATACTCTTTATCTTGAGACTACGTGAAAAAAAAAGTATATTGCTTTGTGGGAAATAATTAGTCATGTTTCATGATTTTAACTGAAGATTTATAGTTAATTTCTTTGGGATCAAGAAAAGGGCCTCAAATCCATGCTACTGTTTTTTTTTCTTTTTGGCAGAAATGTTTAAATGGAACAGTGTATAACATGAATTCTGTATTACTTTCCACTATGCTAATCCAAGAACTTTAGCATATGTGGCTAATTTTACTTTAGATTGCTTAATTTTCATAGTTTTTCCTTCAGAATTTCAGCAGTCCTTTAATGTAGCTTGAGTGTGCATGTGAATATTCATAAAATAAGTATATGTTTAATGCATACAGAGTTTCTGTATGGGATGATTAAAAAGTTCTGGAAATAGATAGTGGTGATTGTTACACAACATTGTGAATATACTAATATGCTGAATTGTACAGTTAAAAGTGGTTAAAATGCTAAATTTTATATTAGCATATTTTACTACAGTAAAAAATATAAATATAGCAAAACTATTACATTAATTGTTTCTGGAGTTAAATTGGTGAATTCAAGGGAAACACTTCCCTGGAAGAAAAAGAATCAGAAAATACTTTGTATTTAATATTTGAGGCTAACTTTTTCTATGCTGGATTCTAGATACCTAACTATCCCCAAGCAAGTCTGCTGTAATAATGATTTGAAAGTAATATGTCTGTCTCAAGGGTGAGATGACCTCTGTGGGTCTATTAATTCCATATCCATATACATGTTTATAGTTCTTATACCAGAATATTCACCACTGTCATTTTGATGATACGATGTGAATGGAATACACAATTATAGCAGCTAGAGCAAGAACAGACCAACTCAGGTAATATGGGCATCCCCAAAAGTTTGCAAAGCTTTGTCCTTTGAGTTATTATATACTATACAGTTATTCTGTGTTTACAAGGGGCTAATTATCACCTTATTCTCATGGGTGACCAAAGCAATATATAAATAAAGGGATACCGAGAAATATCCAAAATACTTTTCAGGTAGAAAATTCTACATTTGAAGATAAAAGTCAATTTGATATTGGGTGGAATGTCAAAATCATAAACAGATTTGATCCTTATTAAATCCAAAACGTATTTAGAAGTTAATGGTTTAGGCTATTGTCCTTCTTTGTGATGATGTGGAAAATGATGGTCCTGTCCAAGAGGAAGGCTTTATACTTTTGTTTAACTCCTGCAACACTTAACACAATACACTCTCACAGCCCACGGTCTATAAATATTTTGTTATTGAGACTAATTGGTACAGAGCTAGACCAACTTTGAGGAACATTGATCAATTTTTATGGCATGGTTGAACACTGTCTCTCTCTAGTTCATTTAGTCTTCATTCTGCATTAATTGCCTAAATCTGTTAGGTCCAACAAAAGAACAAAAAAAATTTTTTTTAATATTAAGTCTCCCCCTACTCTCAAGCAGCCTCTTTACAAGTAAAAAAAAATGAATTTTAAACCAGACTCTGGAATAATTTCAAATTAAATTTGTATTTTATGTGAACAAACAGTATGGCACTGACAGTTCTCATCAGGTCAACTTTGTTCAGGAAGTATTCAGGATATGGAAACAATATAATGAGTGAGGCTTACATTAAAATTGGCTAGCCACAGTAGGAGAAACTTCCAGAAGAAATGCATGGATGCTAGACGGAGAGTAACAGAGTAAAGAAAATAATGACACAGGCAGATGTCTGAGTTTGAGTGGTGGAGAACTGAAAATAGTCATTTGCTAATTATTAAATATTTTAAGTGCCGTGAGTCTTTATTCATTTATAAATACTACATAATTATTATATGGGTTTTTCTTTAATAAACTTATATATGTATACAATTTAACTAAAATATACATAAAATTTGGTATTTATAGCCTTTATGGGTAGTATCAAAAATGAGATAAGATAGGAGATGATCACAATATATTATTGACCAGCCATGAGAAATAGAGTACTCTAATACGCATCTTGAAGAAGAAAAAACAATTTTTTAAACTCCCTGCAAAGAAAAGTCCAGGACTGGATAACTTCACTGGGGAATTCTACCAAACATACAGAAAAGAATTTATACTGATCCTTCTCAAACTCTTCCAAAAGACTGAAGATGAGGGAACACTCCCAAAGTCATTCTATGAAGACACCATCACCCTGATACCAAAACCAGACAAAGACACTACCAAAAAAGAAAATTAGAGGACAATGTCTTTGAATATAGTTACAAAAATTCTCTGCAAAATATTAGCAAACTGAATGCAACAACACATAAAAAAAGATCATACACTACGATCAAGTTGGATTCATTCCAGGGTCACAAGGATAGTTCAACATATGCAAATCAATCAATGTGTTATACACCACATTGACAAAAGAAATGACAAAAACCACATGATCATCTCAATAGATGCAGAAAAAATCATTTGATAAAATTTGATATCCATTCATGATAAAGACTCTTACCAAAGTGGGTTTAGAGTAAACATCTCAACATAATACAAGCTATTTATGACAAACCTACAGCCAACATAATACTCAACAGTGAAAAGTTGAAAGCCTTCTTGTTAAAATCTTATCTTGGAACAAGATAGGGATGCCCACTCTCAGCACTTCTATTCAACATAGTATTGGAAGTCCTGGCCACAGAAATGAAACAAAACAGAGAAGAGGTACCCAAATTGGAAGGAAAAGAGGTAAAATTGTCATTATATGCAGATATCATGATACTCTATATAGAAAACCCTGTATATACTTATATATAGAAAACCTTATATATAGTTTAGAAAACCCTAAAGACTCTAACAAAAACTACTAGAACTGATAAACAAATTGATCAAGGTAGCAGGATACAAGATTTACAGAAATCTGTTGCATTTCTTTACACTAACAATGAAATATCAAAGAGGAAAAGTAAAAAACAATTCCTTTTAAAATTGCATAAAAAATACCTAGGAATAAACGTGACCAAGGAGGTGAAAGACTTATATGCTGAGAACTATAAAACATTGATAAAGGAAACTGAAGATGATTTAGAGAAATGGAAATATACACCATGCTCTTGGATTGGAAGAATTAACATTGTTAAAATGGCAATACTAACCAAAGCAGTCTACAGGTTTTATGTGACCCCTATCAAATTACCCATGACATTTTTCATGCAACTAGAACAAATAATCCTAAAATTTATATGGAACCATAAAAGACCCAGAATTGCCAAAGCAATCCTGAAGAAAAAGAACAAAGCTTGGAGGCATAACCCTCCTAGACTTCAGACAGTACTACAAAGCTACAGTAATCAAAGAGTGGTATCAGCAGAAAAACAGACATATAGATCAATGGAACAGAATAGAGAGCCCAGAGATAAACCCACACACCTATGGTCAGTCAATTACTCTTTGACAAAGGAGGAAAGAATATACAATGGAGAAAAGACAGTCTCTTTGGCAAGTGGTGTTGGGAAAGCCGGACAGCTACATATAAATCAATGAAGTTAGAACGCTCCCTCACACCATACACAAAAATAAACTCAAAATGGCTTATAGGGTCACAAATCAAGCCACAGTAAATTTAAGAAAATTGAAATCGTATCAAGCATCTTGTCTGACCACAATGCTATGAGATTAGAAATGAATTACAGGGGGAAAAAATGTAAAAAACACAAACACATGGAGGCTAAACAGTACGTTACTCAATAACCAAGAGATCACTGAAGAAATCAAAGAGGAAATCAAAAAATACCTGGAGACAAATGACAATGAAAACATGCTGATCCAAAACCTATGGGATGCAGCAAAAGCAGTTCTAAGAGGGAAGTTTATAGCTATACAAGCCTACCTCAAGAAACAAGAAAAATCTCAAACAATCTAACCTTACACCTAAAGGAACAAGAGAAAGAACAAGCAAAACCCAAAGGTAGTAGAAGGAAAGAAATCATAAAGATCAGAGCAGAAAGAAATGAAATAGAAACAAAGAAAACAGTAGCAAAGGTCAATAAAACTAAAAGCTGGTTCTTTGAGAAGATAAACAAAATTGGTAAACCATTAGCCAGACTCATCAAGAAAAAGAGGGAGAGGACTCAAATCAATAAAATTAGAAATGAAAAAGGAGAATTTACAACAGACACTGCAGAAACACAAAGCATCCTAAGAGACTACTACAAGCAACTCTATGCCAATAAAATGGACAACCTGGAAGAAATGGACAAATTCTTAGAAAGGTATAACCTTCCAAGACTGAACCAAGAAGAAACAGAAAATATGAACAGACCAATCACAAGTAATGAAATTGAAAGTGTGATTAAAAATCTTCCAACAAACAAAAGTCCAGGACCAGATGGCTTCACAGGTGAATTCTATCAAACATTTAGAGAAGAGCTAACACCCATCCTTTCAAACTCTTCCAAAAAATTGCAGAGGAAGGAACACTCCCAAACTCATTCTATGTGGCCTCCATCACCCTGATACCAAAACCAGACAAAGATACTACAAAAAAAGGAAATTACACACCAATATCACTGATGAATATAGATGCAAAAATCCTCAACAAAATACTAGCAAACAGAATCCAACAACACATTAAAAGGATCATATACCATGATCAAGTGGGATTTATCACAGGGATGCAAGGATTCTTCAATATACGTAAATCAATCAATGTGATAAACCATATTAACAAATTGAAGAATAAAAACCATATGATCATCTCAATAGATGCGGAAAAAGCTTTTGACAAAATTCAACACCAATTTATGATAAAAACTCTCCAGAAAGTGGGCATAGAGGGAACCTACCTCAACATAATAAAGGCCATATATGACAAACCCACAGCAAACATCTTTCTCAATGGTGAAAAACTGAAAGCATTTCCTCTAAGATCAGGAACTAAGACAAGGATGTCCACTCTCACCACTATTATTCAACATAGTTTTGGAAGTCCTAGCCATGGCAATCAGAGAAGAAAAAGAAATAAAAGGAATACAAATTGGAAAAGAAGAAGTAAAACTGTCACTGTTTGCAGATGACATGATACTATACATAGAGAATCCTAAAGATGCCACCAGAAAACTACTAGAGGTAATCAGTGAATTTGGTAAAGTTGCAGGATACAAAATTAATGCACAGAAATCTCTTGCATTCCTATACACTAATGATGAAAAATCTGAAAGAGAAATTAAGTAAACACTCCCATTTACCATTGCAACAAAAAGAATAAAATACCTAGGGATAAACCTACCTAGGGAGACAAAAGACCTGTATGCAGAATACTGTAGGACACTGATGAAAGAAATTAAAGATGATACCAACAGATGGAGAGAGATACCATGTTCTTGGATTGGAAGAATCAACATTGTGAAAATGTTTATACTACCCAAAGCAACCTACAGGTTCAATGCAATCCCTATCAAATTACCAATGACATTTTTTACACAGCTAGAACAAAAAAATCTTAAAATTTGTATGGAGTCACAAAAGACCCCGAATAGCCAAAGCAGACTTGAGGGAAGAAAACAGAGCTGGAGGAATCAGACTCCCTGACTTCAGACTATACTGCAAAGCTACAGTAATCAAGACAATATGGTACTGGCACAAAAACAGAAACATAGATCAATGGAACAAGATAGAAAGCCCAGAGATAAACCCATGCACCTATGGTCAACTAATCTATGACAAAGGAGGCAAGGATATACAATGGAGGAAAGACAGTCTCTTCAATAAGTGGTGCTGGGAAAACTGGACAGTTACATTTAAAAGAATGAAATTAGAACACTCCCTAACACCATACACAAAAATAAACTCAAAATGCATTCAAGACCTAAATGTAAGACAAGACACTATAAAACTCTTAGAGGAAAACATAGGAAGAACACTCTTTGACATAAATCACAGCAAGATCTTTTTTGATCCACCTCCTAGAGTAATGGAAATAAAAACAAAAATAAACCAATGGGACCTAATGAAACTTCAAAGCTTTTGCACAGCAGAGGAAACCATAAACAAGATGAAAAGACAACCCTCAGAATGGGAGAAGATATTTGCCAACGAATCAATGGACAAAGGATTAATCTCCAAAATATATAAACAGCTCATGCGCTCAATATTAAAGAAACAAACAACCTAATCCAAAAATAGGCAGAAGACCTAGACATTTCTCCAAAGAAGACATACAGATGGCCAAGAAGCACATGAAAAGCTGCTCAACATCACTAATTATTAGAGAAATGCAAATCAAAACTACAATGAGGTATCACCTCACACCAGTTAGAATGGGCATCATCAGAAAATCTACAAACAACAAATGCTGGAGAGGGTGTGGAGAAAAGGGGACCCTCTTGCACTGTTGTTGGGAATGTAAATTGATACAGCCACTATGGAGAACAGTATGGAGGTTCCTTAAAAAAATAAAAATAGAATTACCATATGACCCAGCAATCCCACTACTGGGCATATACCCAGAGAAAACCATAATTCAAAAAGACACATGCACCCCAATGTTCATTGCAGCACTCTTTACAATAGCCAGGTCATGGAAGCAACCTAAATGCCCATCAACAGACGAATGGATAAAGAAGATGTGGTACATATATATAATGGAATATTACTCAGCCATAAAAAGGAATAAACTTGGGTCATTTGTAGAGACGTGGATGCATCTATAGACTGTCATACAGAGTGAAGTGAGTCAGAAAGAGAAAAACAAATATTGCATATTAACGTATATATGTGGAACCTAGAAAATGGTACAGATGAACTGGTTTGCAGAGCAGAAATTGAGACACAGATGTAGAGAACAAACGTATGGACACCAAGGGGGGAAAGCGGCGGGGGGTTGAGGTGGTGGTGGGATGAATTGGGAGATTGGGATTGACATGTATACACTGATGTGAATAAAATGGGTGACTAGTAAGAACCTGCTGTATAAAAAATTAAAATTCAAAAATAAACTCAAAATGACTTAAAGACTTAAATATAAGATGGGATACCATAAAACTCTTAGAACATAGGCAAAACATTCTCTGACATAAATTGTACCAGTGTTTTCTTAGGTCAGTCTCCCAAGGCAATAGAAATTAAAGCAAAAATAAACAAATGGGACCTAATCAAACTTATAAGCATTTGCATAGCAAAGGAAACCATACAGAAAACAAAAGGACAACATACAAGATGTAAGAAAATATTTGCAAACAATGCTACTGACAAGAAATTAACTTCCAAAATATACAAACGGCTTGTACAACTTAATAACAAAAAACCCAATCAAAAAATGGACAGAGGACCTATATGGAGATTTCTCCAAAGAAGACACACAGATGGTTAACAGGCACATGAAAAAATGCTCAACATCTCTAATTACAGAGAAATGCAAATCAAAACTACAATAAGGTATCACCTCCCCTCAGTGATGGTCAGAATGGCCATCATTAAAAAATCCACAAATAATAAATGTTGGAGAGGGTGTAGAGAAAAGGAAACCCTCCTAAGCTTTTTGTGGTAGTATAAATTGGTACTGCCACTATGGAGAACAGCATGGAGTTGCCATATGATATAGCAGTCCTACTCCTGGGCATATATCCAGAGAAAACTCTAATTTGAAAAGATACATTCACCCTAATGTTCATAGCAGCACTATTTACAGTAGCCAAGAGTGGAAGCAACCTAAATGCCCATCAACAGATGAATTAATAAAGATGTGGGGTGGGTGGGTGTGTGGGGGTGTGTGTGTGTGTGTGTGTGTATATGATGGAATATTACTCAGCCATAAAAAATGAAATAATACCATTTTCAGCAACATGGATGGACTTAGAGATTATCAGATTAAGTGAAGTAAGTCAGAGAAAGACAAATATCGTATGATATCACTTATGTGTAGAATCTAAAATATGATACAAATGAACTTATTTATAAAACAGAAACAGACTCACAGACATGGAAAATAAACCTGTAGTTACCAAAGGAGAGAGGAGGGGATAAAGTAGGAGCTTGGAATTAGCAGATAAAACTCCTGTGTGTAAAATAGATAAACAACAAGTTCCTACTGTATAGCACAGGGAACTATATTCAGTATCTTGTAATAACCTACAATGGAAAAGAATATGAAAAGAGTATATGTAGGTATATGTATAAGTGAATCACTTTGCTGTACACTGGAAACTAACATAACATTGTAAATCAACTATACCTCAAAGAAATAAGAAAAAAAAAAAAAACCAAACCTGTAAGGATGGGGGAAAGTAAGGTACAGTTAGGAAAAAAAAAAAAAAGAGACTGAAGAGCATTCCTAAAGGGTAATATGACATGGCAAGTTTGGTAGTAAACTATATGGTAAGGGAAATGTCAGGTAATTCAAAACATGACTCCAGACATTGATTGCAACATCCCTTGCAGATGTTTTCTGGTAGTTACTAATTAACTAGTGACCCTTATCATGACAACATGATTTGCTGTAGCTTTTAGATTATATTTTATTTGATTAGTCTGGGGCAAGGGATTGGAGAAATCTTTGCTAAATTAAAATGAAAAACAAACCCACAAAATTCCATAAAAGATGAAATTGTAATTCAAATAGGGACTGCTAGTTCAAGATGTGGGGAAGTTCTGAGTGTGACAGTTAGATTCTCATAGTGGTTACTTTAACTGAATTTTTGTCTGGGAGTTTGATTCTGTCCCCACAGGTTTGCTTAAGAGGTTTTCTGTTCCTTCGTGCCTAGTGACTTAGTATTGTTTTTTCCAACCGTCTCATTCTTTTTACCTTTGCCTTGAGCTCTGTAGAAATCAATATAGTAGGCACTTTCTGTTCTGTGCTCAACACCTGTAGTTTCCTGTATGTGGTGGTCTGAGATTCTGTAGACGTTTCTTAATCCGATAGCCACAGTGTGGTCCATTTGTCCAATATAACGTTTTCCACAGTGGCAGGGAACATTACGCTACTGCTGTGGGTGGTAGAATATTGCCTTTTGTTAGCTACAGGATGCAAGAGACCTTGGATGAGGTTAGAATATTAGTTTTGTTTCTGTGGGTGCTTTGAAGATTGTATTGATCCAACTTATAAATGCCTTGACATGGGGGTGGGATTGCTCTTCTGTCATGCCGTTTTCCCTTAGCTTGTTAGTGACTTCCCTCTTAGTGGGAACAGAGAATTTAATCAGATAGCTGGCTGGGAATCCATTCTCTGCAAGGGTCATATGAAGGATATGGATTGTCTATAGGAAGAAAGAGGATTTGGCCATAGCCTTGTTTTGATATATTAACCTTAAATTCAGTGTTCTCACTTTGAAGTCCGATTCCTAAAACAGTTGGTTAAACAAACCCAAGTTACATTTAGAGTTAAGTGCTAAAAATATCAACCTCCTAAGATTTGCAGAAGGTGGAAAGGATGGAGGCAGGGTATTTGGAACTTGTTTTCATGGCAAGATTCTTGCTCATAACAGTTACTTAGGGTAGAAGCAGCACTTAGATGACTTCAAATCTTTTTTATTGTGTTCACTGTATATTTATAAAGTATTCCAGGCACTGTGAATAAAGCCAGGATGGTGGGTTTGTGCATTCATGGGGCAGATATCATACCTTACCTCAAGAGTTTACTGCTCAGAGAGTGAGGTACCAAACAGCTAATTTAAAGTATTGTAAAGATGTGCTGGCAGCCTAACCTCGTCTAGGGGTCAGAGAAAGCTCCCTGTAAGGAATGACGTTTAAATTGGGGGATGTGGCTATGGTAGCAGAATTTCAGGTAGCTTACTGGATTTAGTTTTGGTTGTTTCTCCATTTCTCTCATACCCCACACCCTCTTTTTTTCCCCACTAGAAATGACTTTAGTAAATAAAGGGTAAAAATGCCACTGGGCATGTAATATATTAGCAAACTGTGCATCTTGCTTTTCCATAGACGTTTAGAAGTCATTGCTCATAGTAAGTTTGAAAAAAATTAGATATCACTTACACATCTAGCTTAGTCTCCTAAGGAGTATGTGACCTTTGGACATAATGCTTCTCATCTGTGAATGGCAATTAATACCTATGTTATAGGTTGGTTCCCAAATTAAATGAGATGGTGTGTGTAACATTTTCATAAAATATTTGTTCATAATAGACAATTATTATAGCTTCTGCCCTCCCTTCCCCACTCGTACCCTTGCTTGAAGATTTAAAGACACTTATCTTACCTTGTTCACATGTTTATTTTGATTAAAAGCCAGCTTCTTAAATTCCTATGGGCCACCCGGCAGAGGTGTTCTGTTAAAAGCATTAACTCTTCCACCAAGAATCTTGTTTTGTTAAATTCTAGTCAACCCACACCTAATATTAAGGAAGGGAATGCAGTTATAAGGGTAGAGAAAAATACTAAGCTCAAGGACAGTGCTAACGACTTTTCTGAGACATACCTCTTTTCTGAATCCAATATAATGTTTACCTTTATCTCCGTTGATCCGTCAAATCAAGAGAGAAAAGTTGTGCTTACAGTTTGATTTTCATCTTCTATTCTTACCAACATTATGAAAAATGTTAGAAAAATGGTATTTGGTTGTGGCACTGTGACTCAGGAATCTCGGAGTCTAGATGAAGATTCTTAAGTTAATAGCAAGTTATAGGGTCCTAGAATTCTATTCCCTGATCAGAGACCCTTGTTGCTCTTTTCTCCTACTGTGTGTGGGCTACTTCTAAACCTTCAAAATATGTCAGATTGTTGCCATATTGTATGATAATTTATTTTTAACATAGACTTTATTTTTTAGAGAAGCTTTAGGTTCACAGCAAAATTAGGAGCAAGGTACAGAGATTTCCGACATTCTCCCTTCTCCACGCATTCATAGCCTCCCCTATTATCAACTTTCCCCACCAGAATGGCACACTGCTACAATCAATGAACCTACTTTGACACATCATCATCACCCAAAGTCCATGTTTTACTTTAGGGTTCACTCTTGCTGTTATAAATTGTATGCTTTAAAAAATATATTGTTGTATGGGTTTTGAACAATGTAAAATGACGTGTATCTACCACTGCATTATCATACAGAATAGTTTTACCGCCCTAAAAATCCCCTCTGCTTCACCTATTCACCCCCCTCTTTCCTTACCCCTGGCAACCACTGATCTTTTTACTGTCTCCATAGTTTTCAGTTGGAATCATACAATCTGTAGCCTTTTAAGATTAGCTTTTTCACTTAGTAATATACATTAAAATTTTCCCCTTGTCTTTTCAGGGCTTAATAGTTCATTTCTTTTTCTGAATAACATTTTATTGTCTAGATATATCACAATTTATTTATCCATTCACGTACTGAAAGACATTTTGATGCCTTCCAAGTTTTGGCAATTATGAATAAGGCTGTGTAAAATATCCATGTGTAGGTGTTTCTGTGGACATATGTTCTCAACACATTTGGGTCAATACTAAGGAGAGTGACTGCTGAATCATATTGTCAGAGGATGTTGAGTTTTGTAAGAAACTACCAAACTGTCTTTCAAAGTTGCTGTACCGTTTTGTATTCCCACCTGCAATGAATGAGAGTTCCTGAGGATGCTCCACATCCTCAGCAGCATTTGCTGTCGTCTGTGTTTTGGATTTTGGCCAATCTAATAGATGTGGAGTGGTGTCTCACTGTTGTTTTAATTTGCAATTGCCCAGTGACATATGATGGTGAGCAATCCTGTCATGTCCTATGCTTATTTGCTATCCATCTATCTTCTTTCATGAAGTGTTTGTTCAGGTCTTTTGCCCGTTTTTTGAGCAGATTGTCAGTTTTCTTATTGTTGAGTTTCAAGATTTTTTTGTGTATTTTTTCTTTTATCTTTTATCAGATATGTCTTTTGTAAATACTGTCTCCCAGTCTGTGGCTGATCTTCTCATTTTCTTGATAATATCTTTCACAGAGCAGAATTTTTAAATTTTAATGAAGTCCAGTTTACCAATTATTTATTTCATGGATTATATCTTATGTGTTGTATCTAAAAAGTCATTGTCATACCCAAGGTCATCTAGATTTTCTCCTATGTTATCTACTAGGAGTTTTATAATTTTGCATTTTACATTTAGGTCTGTAATCCATTTTGAGTTAATTATTGTGATGAGTGTAAAGTTTGGATATAGATTCATATTTTTGTACATAGATGGCCAGTTGTTGAAAAGTCTATTTTCCTCCATTGTATTGCCTTTCTCCTTTGTCAAAGATCAGTTGACTATAGTTATGTGTGTCTATTTCTGGCCTCTCATAAAATATTTTTATTCTCCTCAAGTATTGTGAATTTTATAAAGGCCCATGCCATACATTAAACCTATTTATGCCTAGTATTCAAATATATGAACTGGATAAACTTTTGCCATATGACTCTCCCCATAAGATTAGATGATTAATTACTCCATTGAAAATATAAATAATATAAAGTTAAATGCATTTTCTTAATGCTGTCAAAATATGCAACATATATATGGAATAATTCCAAACTACCTGGTCATATAACCATTCTGGGGCACACTTAAGTTTCCCAGTCAAAACCAAAATCTCTTCAAGGGAGAGTTAATAAAAATTCCAGGTGATTGCTATGCTCAGCTATAATTAGGTAGCACTGATATATGTGAAAAATAATTGCAAAGTTCAAGATATCTAACATTGCACGTAAATGCATACTTCATTTATTCAATGTATTCATTCATTTACTTAACAAACATGTACTGAGTTCTGAGTACATCAGTTACCATGCCTGGGGAGAAAAGGTAAATTATAGTGACAGGTAAAAGGTTAAAATAAGTGGGCAAAATAGAAGCACAAAGGAAAGAGTGTTTGAAAAGATTAGAGAAGATTTCACAGGTAGATAATATTTTTCTAATATCCTTAGTATGCTTTTTATCTGACTTTCTCCTGACTTTTCCTTAGCCCTAATTAGGATGGATATACGATCCAACATATTTTTAAAAAATCCGTTATCTCAGGCAATTGAAATATCCTATCATTGAGTATAACATTAATTACATCACTCAAAGTACCATTCCAGGTTTGAATAATTACATACATTTCTGCTGAATCATGTTGGCATTGTGTTGGTGCCTCATTGAAGACTTCATCAGCTGAATTAATTCTCTGACTTAAAAAGAGGGAAGGGGAGGACCAGTAAACAACATTTTAATTTAAATGACTATAAAGAGGGCTAGAAAAAATTTGCTACTAGGAACAGAAGATATTATTATTATTTTGCCCCTTTGAGTTACATTTTTGAAAATGAGACTGAGAAAATGAATAATGTTAAAATAAAGTTTGGTTTTGAAAATAGTAATCATATTTAAATTGTAAACTTGTTATCAGGTATATATAATATATATTATATAATATATATAAAATATATAATATATATTATATGATATACATATATATTCACCAACAATATTTTTAATATTGTTTCATTCCAAAGGCGGGAATCTTCTGAGTAGATATAAAAAGCATACATTAGCTATTCCAAATGAAGACAAACCATGGTTTTGTGGAACGAACATAACATCAGTATTCCAGTCCTCTTTTATTAAACTAGTTCTTGATACATTTAGATGTGTTATTTAACGTCTTTGGGCATTACTCTCCTCATGTACAAAATGTGAGCAGATTGCTGACCTTTCTCCTACTTTAAAGTCTATGATAAAATATCTACTCAGTATGCACAGCATTATGCATATGTCTGGTCTTCAATAAAAATTTTGTTTGAATGAATAAAAATTACACCCTATACTAGCTGCCTTTAAGGGTTCTCAAGTAAAGATTTACTTACTTGTGGTTAGCGTCCTGTAGACTATATGCATATATACTATATACTGATTTTAATCCTTGCAGTCTGTGTACCAGTTGTGTACTAATCCTATTTCTATATGTATTAGACCTCGTAACATGTCTCATTAGCCCTATTGAAGAGGGGATCACAGCTTTGCATACTGAGGTGGGGATGTCTAAGGTAACACTATGATATTTGTCTGGTAAAATTGAGGATATTTTAAAGTGAGAGTACATACGACCGAATAACACAAGCCTGTACTTCAAGAAGAGAGGGGATTACTGCCCCAAGATTAGGAAAGATAAAACATAGGCAGTGTTTAGGCAAAGAGAAGGAATGGAAGGTGTGTGTGAATTACTTCTTTTTCAGGGCATTTCTTTCTGGAATGCCCTGGAATTCTCCTTAATCCAAATAATAAGGAAGGATTCCCTATGGTTTAGGGTGCCTGGTTTGCCAATATTCACCAATAGTCTTTTTTTTTTTTTTTTTTTACCATCTTCACAACTTCTTCATATCAACCATGTAATTTATTAAGTCAATTTTTTATTTTATTGAAGTATTTGTTTCTGCTGTACAGCAAAGTGATATATACATTCTTTCTTCATATTCTTTTTATGGTTTATCACATGGTATCAAATATAGTTCCCTGTGCTCTGTAGTAGGACCTTGTTGTTTATCCATTCTCTATATACTATTTTGCATCTGTTAATCCCAAACTCCCAATCCATCCCTCCCTAATCTGCCCCCCCCCCCCACTTTAGCAACCACAATGAAGTCAAATTTGAAGACTGTGGTTGCTTCGTTATTTCAGAATTTATTTATTTGGGCATAGTCAATGCAAGTTAACTTTTCAAGAAAATATTAATGTTATTTTTAATTAAGTGACCATAGTTTTGAAAACAGATTTTAAAATGTACATTTTTAGTTGTTTGATGAAGTATCTTTAGAAAAATGGGCACTTTCGTTCACAATTTTTTTTTTTTTTTTTTTTTTTTGTAATCTTAGCCAGTTTCAGCTAGAGTTGCCATAGTCTTCAAGGACAAGTTGATGTCATGCTGAACTCTGTGTGTTATGCTGATAATCAGCATCATTGGACCTGAAACTCTGCCATCTTTCCTTTGTGTGATTGACCTTGTTATTTTAAGGTGGCAGGGACGGGGGAGGAATTTGGCAAAGCATCGAAAAATCAGAACACTTCATAGCTCAGCAGTTCATTCTAGACATTAAGGTCAGACCAGGTGCCAAATAAGCTGACAAATTTGGAGTGAGCAGCAGGGCAGCTACCTAAAGAACGTCAGAAGTTCACAATGTCACCAGAGCAGCACAAAAATAGGATAGCTACTAACAATCATTTCTTATATTTGGCCAGTATTATTTGCAAAGACAATGAACTCTTCCTCTTTATTTTCCAAAGAGACTGTATGTATACACAGCAAGTCAATAAAAATGGATTCTTGCCTAGTCTTGGAATAGTTAGTGCAGCCATTTGTAACGTGAATCACATTACTGATGTGCTAGAAAGAAGTTGAAGTTCAAAGGGCAGTTTCTAAGTAGATATATTGAAGGATATGTAGCAGATGTGCAAGTTCTAACAAGGAAGTTAAGTACAGTAATTGACATGAAAGTCACATAAATCAAAAAGAATCCATTTCATCTTTATTCAACATTAAAAAAACACCATTCTGAGTTCTATAAAGAAATTTTTAAATTGGGTATGTGATGTTCATAGATGACCAAATGTATAATGTACAATGTTTGAAGTCGCAGTTTTTCCTCTTAAACAGAAACAAATACTAGAAATTATACATTAATTAATTAAATCTCTTGGTGTGAAATGAGAGAGGTGAATAATATTTCAGTTATTTTGTTGGATCTATTGCTCCTCCTCCATCTTTTCTTTTTTCTTACTCCCCTAAATATTTTCCTTGTTCCTTTATTTTCACATCAAACCCACAAACTCAAAATTGTGAGAGGAACACCTCTCACAAACTTGTCAGAGAAATTATTCCATTTTCTGTCCTCCACCAGTATAAAGTTCTTACTAAACCTAAATATTTTAATTTTGTAAAGTTTTGCCTAGTCTAGGAAAGTATTGAGATTTACTAATTATTGTCCAAATAACCCTTAATTTTTGACATCACTGAGACAGTTGTGTGATTAATTTAATTCTACTTCTAGTTTGAGAAAATATGTCTTGAGATCACCAACGTCTGAAAAATTCACTTTATGGAATAAACCTTAGCAAAACACTGATGATAAAAAGTTTTGCCTGAATTCCTCTGCTTGTTTATTTCTAACTTAGCTTCTCTGGAATTTTCTGCCTTGTCATTTATCACCAGTACAATAGGAAATGGTCAGAATTGGCCATTATTTATATTAATTTTGTGATCAGAAATAATTAAAATTATTTTAAATTCACAGATGTTTGTTTCCCTCCTTTCACTTAATCTTTATTTGCCAGTTAAGAAAGAAGCTCAAAATATTGCATTGACTCAGTGACATTATTGTGAGCACTGATGATCATTCCAGGGTATTATAAACATACATACTTTCACGTGTTTGTGAAAGTGTGAATGATGGAGCTACCCATTTATTGGCTGTAGAGACAATCCTAGCATTTTACTTTTTCAAATATAAACTGTGATGTAAATAAAGATCATTGTGCTATGGTCTGGCTATTTTGTTCTCCTGGGAATACATGGCCTTAGAGCTGAACAAATGAGAAATACACCTTTTTTTTTTTTTACTAAAAGGTTAATGAAATTCTTCCTGACTTTTTGGAGGAAAGTTCAGTTTGGGTTTTTGCCAAGGTCTGGAAACTTTCCCAGTATGTCCAACTAACCTGAATGATACAAGCCACTTTAAAAAATCAATACTATAACAGAGACTTCAACTGAATGGGTCCTCAGAGGGCAGCTTTATTTAAAGTGTCAAAAAATAAAGTGTAAAAATGGGGTAGGAGAAGAAGATAAGTTATGAGCACTGATTTTTAAAGATTCTAAGATTTTATATTTCTAATGGTTACATATATTTTAATTTTGTAACAGGGTTATTACACCATGAATGATTCCAACTGGAAATAATTATATAAAATATGTATTAATATATTCAATATAATTATTTCCAAAATGTAAGAAAATCATTTTTTAACTCACTACAATAACATCATAGTTTAAAAAACAAAAAAAGTGTTTACTGTATCATTTCCTTCTAGTATCTAATGTGTCTGGAATAAATTTCAAAAAAGAAAAGAGAGTGTTTATTACTTCTTCCACATGCCATTTCTATTTGTTTTATGGCTTAGGGTAATGACAATTACCATCTTTTAGAGATGCAGCCAGTCATGCCTTTATCAATTAGGTTTTTAGAATAATCGATGTTATGTAACAGCTGTGTAAAATGTTGCTCCTGGAAAGGGAAGATACATGTCACCAATTACTCCTTTGCTAATCCTTCCTGCAGTCACTCATGGATATACAAAGTATCTTGACTTCAAAAAATAGCCAATTATAAGTAGCATGAAATAATAATGCTAGACAGTCATCAACATATTAGCCCTTTAATCTGCTAATAGGATGGTTTTAGAGTGGGTGGTCACTTGTTTTCAATTTAAGGTACTCCCAGAACACTTGATTCCTTAACAGGTAAATAAAAGCTCTACCTCTGTGTTCTGCCAGTTTAATCTCATGTCCCAAAGGAATCCAAGCATCTACTCTCTAATCTCGTATTTGTGGAGAGAAATTGCACTTTTGATATTCTTGTTGAACTAAGCTCCAGATAATTTGAATTCATTAATTTACAAACCCTCTTAGGTTCTTAATAACTCATACTTTTAATATGTAGTTGATGATTATACGTTTTCAAAAGCAGGAAATTCCCTAGCACATATTTAAATGAAACCAATCAGACAGATTATAATGCAAATTAATTGAATTGCAGAATCATTTTTTGGCTTTTCTTCATCCAATCAAATATCATTTCCCCTAGACTGTATCTCCCCAATCTCTGGCATATGAATTATTTATTTATTATTTTAACAAAGATTTAGTGAGGCTTATAATGTCCCAATGCATAAACTTGTTGTGAGAATAAAGTACTCACAAAATGTTAGCCCCTTAGCTGTTAAAGAGTTCACAGGTTACACTGAGAAACAAATATGAAGATGGACGAGAGTGCTGAAGTGTAGTTGGAGAGCAGATAATTAGTTGAGCAAATATTGTCTGTTCAAGCCCAGGCTCTTTGATTATATGGAACAGAAATTCCCTAAGAAAGCTCAAGAAAAGCAGATTGATGTGAGGCGTAGGGTAAAAGGTTTTAAGTATACAGAAGTCAACCAAGATAGGAGCCACGGACTAGCAAGAAATCAGTAGGGCTCTAATAGGAGAGTAATTCTGGGTCAAGACTGCCTTGTGGGACTACAGCAGAGGAAACCCTGGAATCTTCCCTATGATATTTTACTTTAATGCAACTTACTTGAACTCCACAAGTTTATTTTTGTTGTGCTATCAGTGTATTACTTCTTAGTTGAAATACTGGAGAGAAAAAAAAATGGCATAGCTCAGACTCTGGATGGGTTCCCTTAATTCAGGTGCCCACTTTAATCCTATCAAACGGGGTGCAGAAGAGTGACAGTGGAAACGTAGGTCCATACGTTCAGCAGAGGCTATGGGTGGGATCAGGTAAACTTAGCAGGCCACAATACTGCATTTGAAGTATAATTCATTTCAAGTATAATTTCCTTTCCACTCCCACTGACATTCTCTTAGTCTAAAAATAAGAATTAAACTATCTTAATAGCATCCTAACTGATTGAATCTTTAGATAGACATCAAACAGATTGCACACAAATAATCCATTTATTTTTACAGATGTTTTCATGGTGCTTAGTTTTTATTTCTATTGTAGCATGATTCACTCACACATCTGTCTACTATGAGAGGAACATAGAAGGAGCAAGCAAATGTTTAATGAATGAAGAAATGAGGGAATAACTGAATAATGAAAGTGATTTAGATTGTGTTATATATAAAAGGCATTAAACTGTTTTTATAAGTTGAAATAAATAGAACTTTCATTTGTTAATGAATCCAAGGCAGAGGGGATATCTCACTTTTAGAGGGATGAAGAAGGACCTTCCACCAAATCATTAAAGGGTCTGATTCAGTGACAACTAATGACTGCAGGGGAAAAGCACCAGAGAGAGGACAATAATTTCCTATTTAAGGGCACATTCTGTTCTTTCCTCTGTAGACTACAAGATGCCTGCCAATGGGTGCTTGCACATTCACTCACACCCAGCAAAGACACATTATTTCTCTTTCAGCCTTTTGGAAGCTGGCTTCGTTTTTCTAATTCTCATTGCAGCAAGTCCATAGCATGTCTCCATTCTCTTTCTTGAAAACATAGCCTCGACTCCCTATAATACTAATAATGTTTACCTCTCAGTTCTTTTTTAAATTTAATTTTTATTTTATATTGGGATATAGTTGACTTAAAATATTATGTTAGTTTCAGATGTACAGCAAAGTAGTTCAGTTATACATATACACGTATCCATTCTTTTTCAGATTCTTTTCCCATGTAGGTTATTACAGAATATAGAGTTCCCTGTACTATATAGCAGGTCCTTGTTGATTATCTATTTTATATATAGTAGTGTGTTTATGTTAATCCCAAACTCTTCATTTATCCCTCCCCCCGACCTTTCCCCTTTGGTAACCATAATTTTGTTTTCAAAGTCTGTAAGCCTGCTTCTGTTTTGTAAATGAGTTCCTTTGTATAATCTTTTTAGATTCTACATATAAGTGACATCATATAGTATTTGTCTTTCTCTGCCTGACTTCATTTAGTATAATCTCTAGGTTCATCCATGTTGCTGCAAATGG
Source organism: Eubalaena glacialis (assembly GCF_028564815.1). Classification (NCBI taxonomy): domain Eukaryota; kingdom Metazoa; phylum Chordata; class Mammalia; order Artiodactyla; family Balaenidae; genus Eubalaena; species Eubalaena glacialis. The sequence continues at coordinate 151,634,411 of NC_083716.1, read as the reverse complement.
CATTATTTCATTCTTTTTTATGGCTGAGTAATATTTCATTATATATATATGTACCACATCTTCTTTATCCATTCCTCTGTCAATGGACGTTTAGGTTGCTTCCGTGTCTTGGCTATTGTGATGCAATGAACATTGGGGTGCATGTATCTTTTCGAATTATGCTTTTCTCTGGATATATGCCAAGGAGTGGGATTGCTGGATCATCTGGTAGTTCTATTTTTAGGTTTTTAAGGAACCTCTATACTTTTCTCTATAGTGGTTGTACCAGTTGCACCAGTACCAATATGGTAATTAAATTGAAGTTTTTTTTAATTTTAAATTTACTTCTCCTATTTTGATAATCCATCAGTATGATAGGATTTGCTTTGAACTCTTCTTACTGAATAACTTCATTTATATTTTTTGAAGAGGAAAATTCATATTCTCTTACCATAATCTTAGAAGTTTAAGAAGAGGCTGGCTAAGTGAGGAAAGCGTTGACAAATATGAGAAATCCAGGGAAATTTTTATAAAAAAGAAACACACATTGATGTCTGAAGATTACTTTAAAGGCCAATATTCACAATTCTGTTCTGCAGTCCAGCCAAATGATACCTCACCATATTAAATGAGACCCTTAAAATTGCACCAGGAGAAATAAAGATGGTCATATAATTAGTCTATATATTTTCTATAATGCTTTGACTTAGTATAGCAATAGCACAAAAATAACTATTGACTTGATTTTTCTTCTCCCAAAACTTCTCTTTTTTGTATGTTTGTTCAGTATATATTTATTGAGGCTCTAAATTATGTCAGGCACTTGTCAAAGCACTAGAGATAGAAGTGTAAATAAACACAGTTGCTTCCTTGGCAAGGACACAATCGCATCAAGGAGGCAGGCCCCGGAATGTATTTACAATGCAGTATGCTGTTTTATAGATATATGCTCCAAATGCTAAAATAAACGTAGAATAAAGAGAAGGGCTGCATAACTCTACCTATAGGAGGTGGGGAAGGCATGGCAGGTGTATGTATGCAGGGACTTCAAGAATGGATCTGATTGCCCAAGTAGAGGACTGTCTTTGAAAGACAACTTGGAGTTGAAAGGAGTTGGGAAAAGAAGGCAGAGAGATTAGAGAGTTTGAAAAATCTTAGTAATGTGAAATTGGAATCAGCAAATGAATGATTGAAAGTATATATGTCTGGTAAACATTAATCAGGTACCTGGTATTTGCAAAAATAAAAAAAAGTTAACTATGGTTATAACACTGAGGAATGTAAAGAAATATTTCCTAAATGTACATGTTTTAATATGAATGAAAAATATAACAATTGTAGTCGTTTTATGTCTAAAATATCTTTCTAAATAGTGTATTTAATGTTCTCTATTGCTGGAATGTGGGATATATGTAAATATAACAACAAAGAAGATAAAACTTTTAACTAGTTGCAGAGTATCAGCTATCCTTAAAAGAGTAGGCATGTCCATGTAAGAAAACTATTGAGAAGAGAATGGGGGTGGGCAAAGTCAGTTTGGTTATCGTTTTCATTGCCTAACATATTGGATTGTTCATAGAAAGCCGATATCATTTTATGTAGCATTTTTAAAACAACAGGGATTTAAGGTGGCAGTTTGATTAACTTAAAAATAAAGACAGCCATCATTTTTGATGGCCTTAATGTATTCTATGGAGGCTTGCATCTTTGTTTGCTATTACTGTTTATAGGATTTATGGTATTAAATTCTATCCAGCTGTTATCAAATCTCATCCTAAGAATAAAATGCTAAGACCTTGCTTGAGAACCAGTTTCATATGTGGCCTCAAAATTGCATCTCTATAAACTATTCTTTTTTTTTTTTGGAATTTTATTTTATTTTTTTATACAGCAGGTTCTTATTAGTTATCTATTTTATACTAAACTAAACTTTTTCTGAAACTCTTTCATTGTCCTCCTTCAGAGAAGAGTCCCTAGTTTGAGTCCCATTATTAGGTAAATTTTAATTTCCTATTTTATGTCAATATCTTTGTTGTGTAAAACCCAATGACTCACTCATAGCCATGTAAACTGTTTTCATTTGGAGATAAATTATATTCTTTTTTCTAATTACAAAAACTATAAGAAGAATGACTCCCTTATATGCCTTTTAGAAAATTTAGGCATGAAAGTCATTTTGAGAAGTTTGGCCCCATGCATTAATCTCATTAATGTCATTCATTCTTCAATACTTTTTGAGCAACTATGAGCGTCTGGGCAGTTGGGAAACATCAGTGAACAGAACAGACTAATATACCTGCTCTTGTGCAGTTCCCTTCTGGTGGAGAGAAAGAGATATACAATAAGTGATAAATGTGGTATATTAGACTGTGTTTCGAGGTAGTCTTGAGGCAGAATTCCTTCTTCAGTTTATCTTTCCCCTCACATTTACTATAAGCAGCAAGGAGAAACCAGGTTGTGCCTTCCACACTTTGCTTGGAAATCTCCTCAGCTAAATATCTAAGTTCATCACTGACACAAGTACTCCTTGCCTCCCAGCAGTAGAAATAATTCAGCCAACTTCTCTGCCACTATATAACAAGGACTGCCTTTCCTCCACTTTCCAGTAATATGTTCCTCATTTCTAAGTCCTCACCAAAAGCACCTTTAACATCCATATTTCTGTCAATAGTCTCTTCAAGGCAATCTAGGCTCTTTTTATTAAATGCCACAAAATTCTTCCAGCCTCAACCCATTACTCAATTCCAAAATCACTTCTGCATTTTTAGATACTTGTTATAGAAGCACCCCACTTCTCAGTAGCAAAATCTGTATTAGTTTCCTAGGGCTGCCATAACAAAGTACCACAAACTGGGTAGCTTACCAGAGAATAAAATGAAGTTTATTCTCTGAGTCCTAGAGGATACAAGTCCTAAATCAGGGTTTCAGCAGTGTTGATTCCTTCTGAGGGAAAATCTGTTGCCTGCATCTCTCCTAGCTTCTGGTGAAAGCCAGCAATCCTTGGTGTTCCTTACAGAGGCATCACTCCAGTTTTTGCTTCCCTCTTCACATGGCATTCTACCTTTATCTCTGCTGTCATCATCTGTGGTTGTCTGTCTCTGTATCCAAATTTCTTTTCATAAGTACGCCAGTCATATTGGATTAAGGTTCACCCTAATAATCTCATCATAACTTGATTACATCTGTAAAGACCCTATTTCCAAAAAAGGTCCCATTTATAGGTACCAGGGATAGGACTTCTGTGTATCTTTGCAGGGGACACAGGCTGTCCTGAAAAAATAAAGAAGAAGAAAGAAACCTAAGATGGTGAAGACACTTTCTAACGTTCCAACCTTCCCACTATTCTCTGAGAAGAGCTGAGTGAAGTCACGGCAATTTTACTGGGTTTAACATATGGTACCTGCTGATTGGATAGCCAGCGGTTCCCTACTACATTAATGTGAAGAATCTTTGACAAAATGGAAAACTCTTTCTCTCTCATATCCCATATTAATGCAAAGCCTCTGGTATCTTTGGGTGTATTTCTGTAAGCTATTCCAGACATCCTTGAAATCATTTATGAATATCCCAATTGCTGATAATTAGTTTGGAATATTATTATTCTAAGCTTAAATCTCAAGTATTATAAATATTAATTTTGCATACGTGTCTACCTTCAGCCTGACCTGTGCCCACAACTTCATCTTATGTAGTTTAATTTTTAAGTGCTAGAAAGAAAAATGTCCAGGGAAATCACTGATAAGGGTTTCTTACACTAAAGCTTGCACCGAGGGCAGGAAGATGATCCCCGAAATGTAGGCTCCTACTTAGCCCACTTTATAGGGGCCTTTCTAGTCTCAGGGCAATTAGTAACACATTTCCATCTAAACCTGCTTTAACACCGAGTTTTACCTATTATGGACAGACAACTGATTCTAAAGCAGTCATTTGATGAAGCCTTATTTCGCAGGTAATAATAAGCTTGTTGTTTGTGTCTTAAAAACCCAACTTCCTGTTCAAGCAGACACTTATAGCTACAGGTAATAAAACATTACCATTTTAGTTTCATACTTGCCTCATCCATTGCTCTAGATAACCTAGGGCATGAACTACATTTTGAAAGGGAGGAAATCATTAAAATGGCTGATAATTATCCAGAAGCTTACCAGTTTTACCAGTCTCTGAAGAAAATCCCATTAAATCGGGCTGTGTCCTGTTTCCCCAAATAAAATAAAACCAGCAGAGGCTTATCAGAGCTTATCATTTTGAGGCCATTAATTAAGTAAATTCTACTCCGGGTGAAAATGTTTCCCAGAAATCTCTGTTGGATTGACATTTATTTTGTGTTAACCACTCCGTCTGGCTTGGCTTTGCACCACATCTAGAGGCCATTTAAACAATATTAAGATAACAACATTAATTCACTGTTCTTCCGTTAATCATATAGAAGCAGATCAGCTTGTTATAAATAATGATCTTTCCTTGCCTGAAGCTCAGCTCTTTTAGCACTTGTTCTAATGCAAATCTCTGTCCTTTTGTACTAGCTGCAGAGTAATAGTATTTAATACTGTGCTGTTCTTTTCTTTGGTTTCAATACTGTGTGTTGGGGGGTGGAGTTTGGGGGTGGTTTCCGTTTTAAACTTGAATAGGATTGCCTTTCAAAAGAATATGAGGAGGACACAACCCTTTTTGACTTGCTTTGTCAAAAGCATCATTTTTCTCTTTTCCGGTGATGATCACTGGAACTGAGACTCAAATTAAGCGTGTATCTGACAGATGAGGTAATGTGTCATAACTCTTCCTTATCTGCAAAATAAGTATATCGGGTTGGAAAGTCAGGAAGTTTTGTCAAGATTCCATTTTCATATTTGGCTCATATTCACTACAGAGGAGACGTAGCTACTCTACTCCTGGCAAACCATGGTTGAAAGATCTGTCATTACCTTAGGTGGAGTATTTGAGTTTCTCAAGCTGATGGAATAAGGCAGGCAAATGTGCAGCTGGATTCCAGTGACTAGAGATCCTTCTTTGCTTGCTTGAATAATTAGGCATGGCTTTTTAACAACTTTCTCTATCCCCGGGGGGCTTTCAGGACTGTAGAGGGTGGTGTCCCTGTAAGCCTGTGCTGCTGCTGCACTTTATTGCTAACCAGTTGCTCATCTAATCAAATTCAGTTCTTTAAAAGAACTTCAAAATAATACAGCTATAACCTGAAGGAGAAGCCACCTGGCAGCATGTTCGTCATCTCAGTGCTCTGGTTTTTCCTCCTTGGAATCATCAGCGTTGCATTCAACCTGGACTTGCCCAGAGCCAACCAACTGCCAGGTGTCCTTCTGGATGTTGGAAAACACTGAACAAGGCCGACGTGCCCCCACACCATAGAATTCCCAGCCAGGTGGTGTAGAAATGCACCAAGGCATTTACAGTCAAATGAAATAAGTGTCACTGCAAGGATAAGCACAGGATGCTCTAGGGTCCTATGAAGGGCTTACCTAATTCAGAAAGGGCAGGGAAGGTTCCTCAGGGAAAGTTCTGGCCCACCTGACATAGGAAGATCTGAAGCTAAGCTCAAGGAGTGAGGATAGAGAATGGGGAGGGTGCTCTAGGTGGAGAGAACAACTTGAGCAAACCCCTGGAGGTTAAAAGGAGCATGACGTTCTTAAGGAAAGGCAGTTCACAGTGGTGAGACCACAGAGAGTAAAGCATCCTGTGCATCTTTTTCCAGTGTCTTGTTTGATGACATCGTGTTGGTAACTTGAAATTGGCCGTGATGGGAGTATTTATACCATGAAAATTGGCAAACAAAATAAATCAGGGTTTCATTTATTGCTTTGTTGATTGTCTACTGTAGACTTAAGAAAGTAGTGAATAAAAAAATGGTTAAAATGTAGATTGGACTTAAAAGTATGTCATGGCTGTAGTTGCTACATTGTGAATAGCACAAGAAATTGAGAAAATATTCTTCCAGCTTCAAAAATGACTCTAGAACTATGTTTCTTCATCAGTTGTTTCCATACGTTGGTTACAAATCTAAGAGTTTGGCAAAATCAACTGAAGCATTTTGTGTAGATCAATTGGCTACAGGAAATTTACAAAAAATAGTATTGTATATTTTTATTGGTTATTTGGGTGCTACACATCCTTTATATCAGTAATATTTATAATAAACTAAGTCCTTATATTTTTTCCATAAAGTTGTTTGTTAAACATTTATTTTTATCGCTGCACCCAGTACACCAAAAAAATTATCTGCTTCACAATTTTGCCCATGTCTGACCTTTGCCTAAAGGCTTCTGTACATATCATTCCTATGAGCGTACTAACATAGTCTTTTAACTTAATGCCACCAGACAGTGGTGGTCGAGATGTCCCAATACCACCCTGCCCACCACAGCGGATGTCGAAGACTAACAAGAGACGCTGTACATGAGATGGGCTCAGGAAGAGGAATTATTCATTTAACTTGGAACCGTGTACCGTTGCTCCACTCTCACCACCCATTTCTTTGATTTGTGCCACTGGAGTCCCCATACTCCGTGCCTTAGCTTTTGAAATGTCTCTCTTGGAAAAATCTGCCCAACATCATTCAAGCTATGGCTGTGGATTTTATCAAATTATTTCCAATTAACTACTATATCTCCTCCTCATCAACACTTGGGGGCAATACATTGAAGCTAGGGGAAATGTTTTTAGACATGAGATCTAATTTACAGTAAAAGCAGGATGAGGGAGAGGTGGGGAGTGATCGCTAAAGAAAATAGAAATCCATCCCTAGAAACGGTATGCGGCTGCTGTCTGTAAGTGATCAGTAACTTCTCTTTAAGTATTGTTCACATGTACTGAAGCTTATGGGCATGTGTCATAAAGCCACCTGAGATGAGTTGCTTTGGTTACAGATGACTCTGGGACTGCTCTTCTGCTGTTGTAGGAATAATTGGCAACATGTTTCTATATAACTCCTAATACAGGGGAGGGGTGTGTGTTGGGAAATGTTGAGATGAATTTTTCTATTATTTTTTTTTTGTCGAAGTAATATACAGTTAAAATCTATCAGATTAAATTTTGTAAAGACAGAATCAAATCGTGCTTTGAATACTTAGTGCTTAGATATTTACAAGGCTGGCCACACTATAGGTGCTCAAAAAACCCTTCTGGAAAGAAAAACAAGAAAGAAAGGAAAACGGGGGTTGGGAAGAAAACAGGAAGGGAGGGAATAAGGGAAAGTAATGAGTTACAGAGAGTAAGTAAAAAGGCATAAAACTCAGGCTTAATTTCACCAACAAAATGTAATGATAACAATACTCAATGATATTCCTTGTTTATGTATTAGTTTGCTAGGTCTGCCATAAGAAAACACCACAGATTGGGTGGCTCAAACAACAGAAATATTTAATCGTAGTTCTGGAGGCTAGAAATCCAAGATCAAGGTGTTAGCAGGTTTGTTTTCTCCCGAGGTCTCTCTCTTTGGCTTCCATATATCTACCTTCTCCCTGTGTCTTCACATGATATTTTTTTCTGTGCGAGAGCCCCAGGTGTCTCTTTGTCCAAATTTCGTCCTCTTATGATGGAGGACACCAGTCAGATTGTATTAGGGCCCACCCTAATGGCCTCATTTTGATTTAATCACCTCTAAGTCCTTGTCTTTAAAACAGTCATATTTTGAGTTTGGGGGGATAAGAGCTTCAACATATGAATTTGGGGGTTACAATACAGCCCATAACATTATTTCTAGTCTGTTTCTCTGCTTTTTTAAAAATTGCATAGTTGACATGTCATTTTTAAACTGTGTTTTTAGTTTACATTTTAATTTTAGATACTTTATCATGAGAGCTTTGCAAACACTAATGTATCAACTTAAATATTATTACTTTTATACATTAATTCTTCCATTTGATCATATAGGTTGTTTGCAGTATTGAGTCCTATAATTAATAGTCCAATGTATATCAATATTTGTTAAAATTTCATATTCCTTAAGTTTCTTTTTTTAATTAATTAATTTATTTATTTTTGGCTGTGTTATGTCTTAGTTGCGGCAGGCAGGATCTTTGTTGAGGCATTTGGGATCTTTCATTGCAGTGCGCAGGCTTCTCTCTAGTTGCGGTGTGTGGGTTTTCTCTTCTCTAGTTGTGGCCCGCAGGTTCCATAGCGCGTGGGCTCTGTAGTTTGTGGCACACAGGGTCTCTCGTTGAGGCATGTGAGCTCAGTAGTTGTGGTGTGCAGGTTTAGTTGCCCCGCGGCATGTGGGATCCTAGTTCCCCGACCAGGGATCGAACACGCGTCCTCTGCATTGGAAGGTGGATTCTTCACCACTGGACCACCAGGGAAGTCCCTTCTTTAAGTTTCTTGATGCTGGTCAGGGGTCCTTGGAGTTAGAAAGGATGTGGTCAATTTTATCTCCCATGGAAGAGTATCATGATGTGCTTAATAGACCTGAAATGTGGAAAGTATCCCTCTCTAAGCTGGATGTGTGTAAAAGAAAGAAATTGCTCCAGATATGTACAAAGGGGCATTCACAGGCTTTTGATGAAGTAATATCGGGCTGAAGGTTATTTGGGCTTAAAGGTTTTTTTTTTCTTTTTTTCCTTTTACATTTCACCACACTGAAATTGGACTTCATTATTATAATAAATGAAAGCAGCTGAATGATGTAATGGCTTTAAAAAAAAAAAAGGGAAAAACATAACAGACTATCTTCTGACGTTGAATATGGGTATAGCAAGGACAGGATATATATTCTGTTTAATGCTCAAAAAAAAAAATACCATTTCTGAGCATGTGGCTGAGGCAACCTTTTCGAAAGTCTTGATTGGCATATGGAAAGTATATTTTCCTATTTAGCAGCAAGAGCTGCTGAAAATGTGCTCGTCCTTCCCCTGGGTGCTTATGGTAGCAGAACCCACTGGATCTTGTAATGGACTTAGTGTTCTGCTGCCAGACCTAGCTAGGCTTCTCTTGGCTATTCTGCTTAAAGAGACCTGGCCTGAGGCCTAGAGTTCCAGGTGGTCTCACCTGACTCAGCTAAAGAGGTCTCAGGCCTTTAATCATTCCATAAACCTGAGAATACAGAGGGAACTCAAATAGGATTTCTCTAATTCTGCACCAAAGTAAACATCATGAATCCATTCAAATCATTCAGGGGGCCTCTTTTTTTTTTTTTTTTTTAAGCTTAAATCAGGTGTCAGCAATTTTTTTCTGTAATGGGCTTGAGAATATTTTAGGCTTTGTAGGCTACATATGTCACCATTTATATTCTTCTTTCCTTTTTTTCTTTTTACACCCTTTAACCATTTGTATAACCATTCTTACCTCCAAGGGTCATACAAAACAGGCCACAGGCTGGATTTGACCTGTGGGTCATAGTTTTCTTTTGTCTTCCAAGTCGCTCAAATAAATATGGCAAATCTAAATGTGCTCTATAATAGTACTTAAAAATTTCTTGTTTATTTTTGCTATTCCATGTCCTCTGTATATAGAGCTTACCTCATGAGAAGACCACATTAGGGAGCCCTCTGGCACAACATTTCAAAAGTTTTGAGATTATTATGTTATATCTTATGTGATCAACTATTTTATACACTTTATAAAATTTCTATAATAACTTATATAAATTTCATTATATAAAATATTGCAGCTTTAGTATAAGTGCTTTATACTCTTTTTAAAAATGCCGTTGCCATGGAAAGCTAATATCAGCCATTTATATTCACAAGTTAATCATCTTCAGTCCCCTTATGAGCACGGGATACAGGAAAATTTGTGGGGATGAAAATTAACACCTAGACTGATCAGAAGGCTGAAACAGTGTTTTTTCCATGTCATATTCTTCTCTCCTGGAAGCCATCTTCTTTCACATGAGGGCCAATGGTGTTTCCAACAATTTCCAAATATCTACCATCTATATTCACGTACATAAGTTTTTGTTTGCTTGCTTTTTGGTAGCATTTCCTACTTAGAGTACAAGGAAGAAAACTGTATTCATTTGAAACGTCTCTAAAAAATTAGGAAGGTGTAATGCAATTACCTCACAGGAATCTAGCCAAACTCCTAAGGCAATCTCTTTACAAAATTGGATCTTAGAATCTATAATGACATTGTTGGTCAGAACTTCAATTTTAGGCCTCATCCTAAAGAAAATATTTTTAATTGGAGAGTTATCCTCAAGGAGTTTCCTTCAAAACATGTTTTATGATTGCTTTTTTAGGTGAGTTTTAAGAGAAGAAATTTACTTGAACTGGACTGATAGATCTATTTTTTAAATGAATATAGTGTACACAATTACCAGTTACAGATTTAAAGATAAAGTAAGGTGTCACTTCATTGTATTTTACGTAAAAGCATCAAATATCATGAACTTTTGAGTAGAATGCATTATTTATTGGTCAGTTATGATATTATCACATGAATATATTAGCTATTAAACATACCAGCCCAGGAAAAAATGCAAGTGAACTAAATTCTGAATGAATCCATTCCAATTTTTTGAGGCAAAATTCCCTGTTATATACATTTTCTGATGACCAATATGGGCCAATGGAATTAGGAAATATGAACTACCCCATCAAGCATAAACTCCAAGGAGAGAGCACACTTCTTATAGAACCTAGGATTGACTTAAAGATTGGTAACTATTTTAATCTTCTGAACACACACACACACCCCCACACATTCAACTGAGTTTATTGGGACTATCATAATTCTTTCAAAAGTTCAGTAACACAGGTTTTCTATGAAATAGGCACCTTATAGCAAATCACTTTTTCATCTCTTGCATTCCAATGGGAAGTGCTTGAATAATATCCTTGGATTTTATTCACTTAATCTACTTGCTTGAATCAGGTACTGGTCTTGCTTCCAGATATCTAAAAGTGGCACAGCTCTGCTTAATGTTAAGACACACCAATCATAAACCATAACATTCAATCTAGATTATTCCATGTCCTTTATCAGGAAAAGGAGTACTACTTTCCGGGACTTTGTGTAACACAATTAGCTTTCTCAACTTAGCAATGCATTCCAAAATATGTTAAAATCAAGGAGCTAATCTATATTCACTACTTGGCACGTAGAAATTTCTCAACAAATATTTGACATTTTAATCTATGCTAAAATAGGTAATAACATTAACCAATTAGTTTGAGGTCTGTCAAGCCTCACTTTAGTCTGTACTTGTATATGTGTGTCATCTATAGATTGGATGCAATGATTTTTCTTTCGAAAGTAAAAACACTTCATGTGAGAATAGTTATGTCTAGGCCTTGCTATTTCTTCCTTTGAAAACAATGAATCCAGATGGAGAAGAACTGGACAAGTAGAGAGCCCAAATGGGTTGTTTGAAGAGAGTTTAAGGGAGTTGAGAGTGAGGGAGAAGTATTTTGGGCACTGTACAAGAAGAGGAAGAAACTTACTTCAGAAATTTAACAATACATTATGAATAGGATTCCGCCTTATAATCCTCTCAAAATATTATCAAGTGTTCAAATTACTTTCTAAATATCTTTGCCTGTTTGACTTAAGCTAACAGGAGACTGTGAGGACCCTTGACTAACTATAATGTGGGTTACATTTTGGGGGCCAGGTTTACAGTTCAGTACCCAGCTGTATTTCAGACAAAGTCAATACCCAAAAGCATATTTTCTTGCTGGTTACAATCTCATTAGACTTATGGTCCACAGGGTAAAAATTTACCCTAGAAAACTTTTATGTTTTTTAGAATACTACTGCAGGGGAGCAATGGAGACCACTCAGAGACAAAATGGGCTTCCTTATGAAACTGAAAACTAGAAACATGTTTGAAGCTCAACCTTCATGGACATAGACTTTCTTAAATTGGAGCCCTTTGTGGATAATAGATGTCGCGGTAGCTATGTTTAGGCTAATTGAAGGCATTTGCTCGCTCCAGTGACAGAAGATTCCCTGGGAAATTGGCTGCTACTCTCTTTGCTTTAGAACTGCTGACACTGGCTATTTATTATTAGAAACTTCGGAAATTTTGGTGGAGTTCCTCGTGGAGGCCCAGAAAATTAATACTCAGAGTCTTGATTAGAGCATGCTACTTAAAGAGTCTAGAAATGGTATCAAAGGCAGGCGAATACAACAAGGTGAAGGTCTGTGGTTCAACATTAGGGATAATTTGTGATCTGAAAGATACCCAGCTTCTGTTTTGTGATAGAACCTGCTTTACTAACGTAGAAACTCTAGAGGGCAAGATGATTTGCCTGCATTCATGTGTTGAATGCCTATTTGCATATCAACAAGATATGGTACTTGTTGAGAAAGGAGTGATTTCAACAGTCTTTCAGAGAAAGGTGTAGCACAGTTTGTATAAACATTCATCATGGCTAGAGTCCTTTCATGTGTAGTCATTAACATAGCTAGAGATACAGTAATTTTAGGATCTATTTTAAACCTAAGGGCTACCTGAATTCTCAATATTGTGACGCTAATCGATTTTGAGTCAGAAAATGGGGAAAACATTGAGTTACTTGGGGAATTAAAAAAACTAAGACCAAGTTACAGAGTTCATATTTAAGGTGGGAGGAAACTGTATAAATACAGATGGGCTTCCATCTCTTGATAGTTGTTTACTGACAAAACAGATCCTGAATAGTGTGGATGAGGGGGCACCTCAGCCATCATCAGGAGACTCCAGCAGCGAACCCCGGGTACTGTTTGTAGGCCATGGCCAACTAACAGCTTTCCTTTAACAGTGTCAGATACAAAGGGGAACTGATGTAACTGGCCATCAGCTTCTCATTTTTTGTGGGTCCTTCTACGTAGGGGTGCAGATAGCCCTGTGTTTGCTAGAGGAGCATCTAGGTGCAACCTGAATCTATGAGGAAAAGAATCCAGTGAATAACAAACCTTTCTTTTTTTATGGCAGAGACCCTGGAATTAGGTATGGTGGTGGGTAGCCTAATTAACTGGTGCTTTTCCTGCTCAGGGTGTGCTAGTCAGAGACATGGGGGTTGACCTTGAATCTAATGGTAGCTAAAGTGTGCAGGGGACTCAGATAACAGATTTTTCTAATTTACTCATTCACCTTAAATCCTGATGCCAACAGATGCCCGCCCAGGACAGTTATGACTCACCAGCCATCCCCTCTTCTCCCCAATACTGCCACCACCATTCCTCTATGCGCAAATCCTTTAGAAAAAAATCTGGTGCCCTCCTTCGTGGAACACAACAAATCTCCAAACCATTCTAGTGTTTCTCAACTTTGGCTGTGCATTAGATTTACTTGGAATACGTTTTAAAAATTGTCTGGGCTCCACCCCAGAAAATAATTAATTGGGGGTGGGGAGCGGGGAGGGACTTGGGCATTGCATTAAAAAAAAAAAAAAAAAGTTCTCCAGGTGATTCCAAGGCATAAGTAAGACGGCTCTAACCAAAGCATTTAAGTGGGAAGGATGTGGGGTTAGGGAGGAACTGGTCATTGAGTGTTTACACCCTGTCAGCCTCCCCTACCTTCTACCTACTTGGCTTTTGCTTTTTTGTGATATTGATCAGATTACTGTGCAGTAGGAAATTAGAGATGTGAGAAAGGGGAGATTGACTTACAGTGGAATGAGAAACCTGCTATAGAGAAGCAATAATGAATTGATTAAAAGGTGGATGGGGGATGGGTAAGGTAGGCAATATATCACTCAAGTGGCTCAGGCTGGAAAGTTAGGAGACGTTTAGATAGAAGAGAAAGAATTTGGCACATCTCTAGGCATATGGGTTAAAAAGAGATGAGGAAGTCAGATTTCAGGGGGGTTTACTTTGTTTTATGAATAGAAAATTCCCTAGATTATTCTTTGAGAAACTAAGAAAAAATTAAATTGCTAGACTAATGTTTCTTTAAATGTGACACAGACCTGAGGTGGAGCCCTAATGTAGTTCACCTTTATATAGCTTGTATCTTTGTAACATTTATCTCTGGATCAGATTGTGCAAAGCATAAAATAGGAGGTTCAAATTAAATGCTAAAATATTTCCATCCGTCCAAGCATTCTGATTATAATAGTTGCAAACTCCAGCCATAGTTATCCTATACTAAAGGTTTAAATGAGAATTCAATTGAAATAAAATGTAATGTTCACGTTTAAAACTTCCTGCAGTGGCCAAGGGTTAGATTTTATCACTCACAGGGGAGTTTTTGGACCTCGACCTCCTAAAATTTGCCTTATCAACACAACCAATAGGGAAATCCTTTTCTGAGGCAAAACAAGCTATAGATCTGAAATGAAATAGATAATCAAAATGCTGAAGAGGGAAATAAAAATAGCCAAAGGGAAAATAGGACATTTTTTTTCATGAGCATTACTTCCAATGCTGTTTTTCAATATCCCAGACCGATTTGGAAGTAACATAGTAGCTATGAACAAAAGTGATATGACTGCTTGAGTTGCTGATTGCAGAGTGACAAAACTCGGCCCTCTGTGGAGTTCATCTGAAACAGCGACTTTCCAAAATTAGAACACTTGATGGGAGAGTTAGAGAGAAAGGGGGGGAAATTGAGCAAAATAAAAGCAAGTGGATTTTTTATGGACTTGGTTTCCCTTTGTATTTCAGAGTGCCACAGCCAGAAAGGCTATTACTAGTGTGGCTATCACATCTGATCTTATCTGATCAGCTATCTTTTGAGTTACAAGCTTCTAGATTCGCTTGTGCTCTTCATCTTCTGGGATACATGGTACCTTTGCAGCTTAAAAGAAGTTGTGTGTTGGAGTTTCCTCTGTCTTCTTTATGCCCCTGTAAGGCATAGTGTCTCGTTTCATCTTTCTGTTACTCAATCAACCATATTTAAATTGAGTTCACTGAACATGTGCCAGACCACTATACTAGGCTCAGTTTTTAAAGGTACAATCAGTTAAATAGCCAATTATTTCTGCAATATTATTATTATTTTGGTGTTTATTTGCCTAGTCTTGATTGTTGAGATTTTTCTGGAAGCATGTCATAGAGCTGTTATCTTTTGCAAGATTAATGCAAGACATATTACAACAATTAAGTGGATAACAAGATACATGATATTATTACTGTCTTTAAGGAGTTTTCAATTTAGAAAGTGAAGTAAGGCAAGAGGTGAAGAGCTCTTTTACTATATAAGCTTTTCAAAACCTATAAGCTCTGTAATCAAGTTCTAAAATAGTCCATTTGTACTATTTTTTTAAAGTATAATTAATAAACTATTTGATCTCCATGGTTGTTTTCCATTTGAGATTTTGTGGCCTTTTAGAAAGGCTTACTTTTATTCAAAGTAACGAAAATACGTGTTAAGTGTCAACTATGTGTAAGGTACTACTAAGGACACAGTGGCATTCAAAGATGAATCCCCCTGATTATATGACCATTGAAGTAATGAAACAGAAATGTATATGACTGTAAATAAGTAGACTCTTAGTTGGGTCCCAAAGTCAGTGATTACTGTGAAAATCGTGTATCATAAAATTTATCTTTTAAAATTATATACATTGCCCATGAATTACTGTGTGCATGGCTTTGTGACATGTAGCATGTCCCACTGTCTTTTAGAAAGTCCAGTACAGTGCATTGTCTCCTCACCAGAGTGCTGTTTGTTTGTTTGGGACCCAGATAAGTTGTTGGATTGCTTATAAGGTCTTAATACCAAAAGCAAACAACAAAATAAAGCAAAACAGAAAATAAGACACTAATTTAAAAAAAAACACACAAAAAACCCTTTTCCTATGTTAGAGCTGATGGGTTTATTTGAACGTTCATAATTTAAATGCTGTATGATGTACCTTCACTGTATTAAAATACAATGACAAGTACCTTAGGAGAAGTACAAAAAAAGGGCTGTGGGGTTTTAAGGAGAAAAAGCTCATACCGTAATAAAGCATTCAGAAAGAAACTTCATAGAGGAAATTGAGTTTGAGATTTTAAGAACAGATTTGATTTGGCAAACTAAGCTTTCCAGTACAAGCGCATGCAGTCTGGGCAAAGCACACAGTTTGCAAAAAAAAAAAAAAAAAAAGAAAAAAGTTTAAATGTTTTGTAAGCAGTTCTTTCTATCAGAAGTTTAGAGTATGAGTTGGACATTGGGAGGTGATTATGTCCAGAAGGGCAGGTTAGACACTGGTGTAAAGGAGAGAAGATTACACTTAAGTGGAAAGGCCACTGGGAATAGAGAGCCTTAGTTGTGGTTTAGTTATATCAGTCAACTGAGTTTCCATTAAAAAAAAAAAAAAAAAAAATAGAGGAGAGAAAGACTTGAGACAGAAGGAGTTTGTGCTGGATTATGATGGGGATAGAAGAGCTGGAACTGGCAGAGTGGTATTGGAAACAATAAAGTAGAGGAAAGACCCAAGAAATGTTGTGTGGATTTTGTCTCCTACTGATATGATTGACATTGACAATGGGAGAGAAATTTGCATCTGAATCACTTTGGGTCAACTAAAGTTTCTATAATAACGGTAGAGTCACTTATTTGGATGGATGGATGCATATAGCATATAATACACAGAGAGATAACTAGTAAAACTATTCATAAAATAACCCTTCATAATATTTTTCACTTTACCTAGGATTCATTTAAAACATGGATTAAGTAATGTTCCAAATGTTTATTCCTTAGAGGCATATAGTACATTCCTTTGGCCTTATTATGAGCATCTCATTTGGCATTACATCTGCACTTATGTCTGTATGTTGTATCTGAGTTACATGTTTTATGTAGTTTGCATTACGGTCTCTTCAGTGAAAGGAAGTTAAATTCCTACAGAGGGACATAATTATAATCCTTTTTAAGTGATGCAATTTGTTAGCAAGCCTTTTAAATCTAGAATGTAATTAAGTTCATCACAATTACTTTGGGTCAACAGCTCATCTGTGGTTATGTGGAATGTGCTTTAGGAATTATTGTGCCATTATTATTATTAATTCTCTATGTTACCTGATAGAGAAAGAAGGTCAGTAGGAATGTGTGGTTGAATCCATCCATCCGTCTGGCCAAATTTATCTCATCTTTCGACTTTTGATCAGATCAGTTTTGTTTGGGCTTTTCAGAACAAAAACTACACTAATTTAAAAAGAGCAAACTCTTCTCTTTTTTTATGAAGAATATAAGTTCTCACAATTTTATCAAGTTTTTTTTTTAAGAAATTCAATTCAGGATCCTGTTTGAGTCTCACTCCAACTCCAAACATTTTTTTTTCCATTTTTAATAACAATACTAAAATTATAATGCCTTTAAGGTATAGTTATTGATTGAATAAAATCAACTTTGTCATTATTTTCCTTTAGACTAAATTGACTAAAATACAAATACCCTAGAGAAAGGTAGGAGTAGCCAATAACAATATCTTAGATATAATACACACACACATATATATATAATAAAACAGATAAGATAAATGAATGTTTTGTCATAGCTCACTGTATAAATTTTGATTCTCTATGATTTGGGAAGTCAGGAAAATGCAGTCATTTTTGCATATGAAAACAATGCAACTCTTCCTGCATACGCTTGTTAATAGTTCTCCATTTAGAAGTATGGGGAACCAGTGTTCAGTTAAAAAAATTAATATAACCCCATAAATAATAAAATGGTACATGTAGTATATTTTTTCCTGACCACTACTCCAATAAATATAGATTGTCCATAGTTGGATTCAAGCAGTGTTTGAGTTATAACTTATTTATCACTCCAATTATCTTCTAAAAGGATACTGATAAATTTTGATTAACTTTCAGTGACTAGTTTAATCTTCAAGTATCCCTAGTGCTTACCATGCAACACTAGATGTTCTTCTGACATGAACTAAAGTTTCTAATATATGTAAGGCACTTAAATAACATATTTTCATGAATTTGATGCTTTTCCAGTGCTGTGATGGCAATGGGAACCTCTGAATTCTGTTTAACCATATGGCCCTTAAGTAGCAGATGCTTAGAGAAATTGATGAAAGGTGTGAGTCATATTAACTGCAGAATTTTCCTAATTCTTTTTTCCAGTTTGTCAAAACATTACATAAAAGAATGATAGTTTATGAGTAACAAAACAAATCCTACATTTCAAAAGCCTGTCATATTTTTCTGCTTAGTATAATATCTCTTTTCTGCCAAAGACTGTTAACACTTAAATTACAAAACTGATAGACTGTTGTCTCATTGTTTACAAATGTCTAATATATGAAGGTGACTTGGTCATTTTCCCACCTCATTATAGAAGTTCACGTAAACAAGTCTAGAAATCAGCATATTGAAAGTATGTTACATTGTAACATAATTAAAGTGGCTCTTAAACATTGATTGTGACCCTCAGTAAGAAACATATTTTACATTGTGATCCTGACAATACTTGTGTATATTTTCCATAGATATCTGTAACTAAAAGGAAAGTTTCACAGAAGTTTCACAAAGCAGTGTTACTAATGTACTGATATTTTGTCTTCCAATTTTATTTTTTAAAATTAATATTTGTAATCCTATCCTCTGTGTAAAATTTAATCAAATAGGTAAGTATATGTTCCTTTGTTAGCATTCCATATTTTGCTTCAGTTGTTTGTACTACTACATCTTCCGTGAATTAGGATTTTAAAAATACTCTATATTAAAAGAACACAAAATAATTTTTAAATCTTATTCATAGTTCATTAGAATGAGGTAAAAAATCTTTATATAAACAGGAAATTTATATAAACAGGATGTTTAAAGCTAGAGATATTCTTGACAATAGGATGATGTACATTTCTTCTGGTTCATGTTTAAGATTGTGTGCTGCCTATATGATATCAACATGATAAACAATCTAGAAATTAAACATTTACCTTTTTATTTCTTTTTGGCTTCAATCCAGTTAAAATAAGGTAACTTTTGTTTAAATTTCTAAAGCAAGAAATTTGACTGGCTATCTGATCAGTGTAGTCACTGAAATGACAATTATGACAAATCGAAAACTGCTCTTCTTTCAGAAATATCACTTTGGAATTACACTTTTTAAATTGGTCATCTATAACTCAAATTAGTCTGATCATTAAGTCTTTATGTTGGCTAGATATATAGGAGAAAAGTACCATTCCTTTTTTCATTAGCATTTCTCTGAGTTTTAAGTCAATGCTAGACTTGAGGAAACCTTTGGGACATCATGGAAGCTTCAATTCTGTATCTATAAAAATGTGCATATTCTTAATGTTTTGCTCAGTGCTTTTGATTTATCAACCAGGCTAGTCTCTCTGTAGAATTACTAAGACTTACTCTCATCTTATTCACCATCTCCCACCCCAAGTGATTGTTTTCTTCTATTTCCAGATGTTAGAAAATGAGACATGTTTCTTAAGGAAAAGATTCAAAACACCTCATTTGGGCCAAAGATTTTTTTAATGGAAAGAAACACATTTCTTATCAGGAAAAAATATATATGTGTATACATATACATTATATATATAGTATATATGTATCTATCTGACGAATAAAATGAAGTGTTCCCCTGGCAGGAATACACTGAGGGTTGTTTATCTTGCACTCACCCAGGTATCTTATATGCTTTTCTCTTTGAAAAGGCCCTTAAGGGTTTCACTGATTCCCTAGAATGTAAAATTTCCTTCACCCTCTGAAATCCCTAATAATTTCCATTTGCAGAAATACTGTTATCTGCTCTTACGTTGTCTGTTCTCTAGAGTTTGTACAACAGCAAATTTTCTTGTTTCACATACTTTGGCAGAAGTTAACTCAGAAGACTTGTCCTGAATTGACTTTGTAACATGTCTATATACTAGTAACACTCCAATGATAAGGATAAAGGAGACTCTTTTCTGAGGATTTTAAAGGATTTTCCTGTTATACACTCTGGAAATAAAATGACTGGTCTATGAGACAAGTTGCTGGATTTAGATAGGTTTTTCTTGAACACTCTAATATGCTCCAAAGGACCAAGGATTCTTCCTACTTATAAAATCAGTTTCTAATTATGGGAGTAAAATCTAGTATGGGATCTCAAAAGTGGGCTTGCACGGGAGGAATAAAGAAATTTCATGAAACAGCATTAAAAGTAATAGTATCTCTTAGTTCATTTTTAATGAGTCTTCCCTCCACAATTTATACCTTTGGAAGTTCTAAGACACAGTATTACACACACACACACACACACACACACACACACTATACCATGCATATCTTGCAGTGCTTTAAGATAAATTGAATAGAAACCTTGTCTTCAGGAGGCTTATAAGTCACATGCAAGAAGGCAACATAAACTGATGTGTATGAAACACATGAATGAGTGGTTGGGAGAAAAGAGAACCACACTCAGAGAATAGAGACTCCCCACTGTTGGTGGGAAGAGGGTAGGATCTGCAGCTGAGGTAAGCAGCAGGGCATCAGAGAAGTCCTTCAGGAGGAAGTTGTGACCGAGTTGTTATGGAATTCAGGTCATGCAATTTAAGAGTGAGAATTTTTCATAAGTCTGCATAGACCCTGAAAATTTGGGTCACTATAATATGGTGGATTATGTATTTCTTTTTAGACATCCTTGCTATCAGTACTAGTACTGATGTAGATAGAGCTAGCTAAACAACAGATGGATATTGTATCCCAAATGCTCTTATAGAAAAATTACAAAAGACAAAATGATGTAGTCAGTATTTTTTATGGACTTGATCATTCACATAAAACCATGATCTGTATTTTAAAATAAAGTCTACATTTATGCTGCATGAATTGCAAACTACATTTAGATTTGTCTACCCAAATTGCCTCATGTCAGCTACCTCACACACAGATGTGCATGGGGACACACACACACACACACACACACACACACACACACCACTCTGCAGCAATGACTTGCCAGTGACCTTAAAATTTCCTCCCTAATCAGAGCCTTAATTAAAATATTACTTTGCTAGATAACCCCTGCTATAGCACATATGCATTACCTGGGGTGGTGACACAAAAATCTATTTTCTCTTTTAACGTATAATAATTAGTTGATTTTTTTTTTTTTCTGTTCCCTTGTCAGTGAATAGACACATCATAGGCCTGAAGGAATGAGAACCAAAACCAAATTTTTGATAGAAGGTAGTGTCTTAAGACATGTAGATTTTTCCTAATGGGAGAAGCCCGGGTGGAAAGCTGTTTTTAGGAGGCTGGGAAAAGCAGGAAGCTACATGAAGATTTGGAGTGATTAGGAAGCAAGAGAGAGGGGAACAAAGGGCACGAGGTGATACTAATGACACAATTTTTGCAACTGCCTCAGGTTAATCCTCTATCTTCTTGACTTTGGAGAACCACATACAGGGGGACCAAGGTGGGCTGAGTCAAGCTATAGGCTATTTGCTGTGGCTCAGGCTTCATAAACAGCCAAATAGGTAGAGAAAGGAGAAAGAAATGTCAAAGGCTTTTAAAAAGGATATGTTTGTGTAACGACACAGGGTGTGAAGGGAGAGACAAGGGGTATAGGAGCCTTGAAAATAATTTTTATAACATTTAGTTGTTGTCCTTGACTCATGAGTTAGGGAAGTGCAGCTCTGAGCAGTTGCTGTCATGTGGCAATGATTTTACATTAGCTGCCCGACATATCTGGTAGCAGCAGGAGGGAAAAAGAAAATCTCTCTTCTGATTGAAATGGTTAGGGGATTCACGGAAGAGAAGCACAAGTGCCTGAATTAGAAGGAGACAGGGATCGTCACTTGAAATCCATTCTCTTTTGGGAGAAAAAATTCTCTGATGAATGCAAGTAACTGGGGCCTTGCTTCCCTCTTTTATAGCTCATCTTAGAAATGATACCCTTGCTTGCCTATTTAAAAAAAAAAAAAAAGAAAAAGTTTGAGGCTTGATTCAGAATGACATCCCCATTTAGGCCATAAATGTTTGAAGCTTAAACTTAAAATCAAACTCTTCTTTCAACTCTCCACAACATGAACAACCCCTAGGGCACTCCAAGTATTTTTATATGTACAAATTGCTTTTGCTGTACAAAAGTTTTTAAAATTCAGCCTTTGTGACACGAAGGAAGAGGCAAAGGTATTAAAAGGGTGGTAATCTCTGCAAGAGCTTTAAATTCAGCTTATGTCAGGCAAACACAGTTTAGTTCATATGTCTCATGTATCTAAGTCTCTTAAAAAAAAAAAAAAGAAAACTCATTATGCCCCATGGAAAGCAATTTATAATGAGACCATCACCAATAATTGTTTGTTTTAGGCTATGAAGTAGTGGGGCACTTTCCTGCCTGGATGTAATCAACTAAAAATAACCGTGATTTTTTTTTTTTCCTCTATATTTGCAAACAGGATAGGTTGCAGTGAATAAGCTGCCAATATAAGCCATTCCATTCCAAAACAGACATTTAGATGAAGTAAGAATAACATGGAATATGGCAATATTTTTCAGATTCAACAACTTGTGCAATTTAGTGACTTTTACATCAAATTTCAGAGGGTTCTTTATTTTAATGATAATGTTTAACTTTGAAAACCTTTATTGCCTCTCTCCAGATGTGTACCCCACCTTTTCCAGACATGACTTAACCTGTCTGCATAACATACCTGATCTAGATGTGGCAGCCTCTCTACTTAATTTAATAGACAGTTAACACCCCACCTTCTCAGGATTCAGCTGTCTGGCAGCCTACCTTTCTTGACAGGGCTGAGAAGCAAGATTTAAACAATAAAACATGCACAATCAATTACAACCCACGAAGTCCATGCAACAAAGCAAATGCATTTTTTCTCTTATGAGTGTTGCCTTAGAATCTACAAAATCTGATTTTATTGACAATTTTAACAAGCTAAGTGATCTGCTTGCCAAAACCACTGCCTATTAGGAGGCAGCAAATTAGAAAAGGGATTGGGGCTGTTAGGACCAGCACAATGGTAGCAGTGAAAAGTGACAACAAGGTTGCTGACAGAAAATCTATGAAAAGCCCACACAGAAACTCAAAAAGCAGAAGAACTGATCTATTTAATAAGGGTAAACAGACCTACAAACTTTTATAATCCCTAAGGGCATCACCATGCACTAATTGGTACTCCTGATGGCCACAGGTCATTAAGGAAATGTTACATTAGGTTCCATAGTTTGATCAGTTTTAAGAAAAAGTATATAATTCATTTAAGAAAGATTTTCATCCAGAATAGCCATATTTGAAAAAAAAAAAAAAAAAAAGAGGTTTGGAGGACTAAACTTTTAGCCATCATCCTGCTTTTGTCCATTTTGCTAATTCATTATCCAATATGACAAGTGAGTCCCACTTAGAAAATTAAGCAACTAGCAAAAAATGTATTTGTTTGGTAATGAGACATCCAAGCTCGTTTAGTATATACCTGTCTTCAAAATCATCATTTAAAATAAAGTCAGAGAATGTTTTAACATGGCTACTTGTGTTTAGGTGGCTAAATGTATTGAAAAACTTTTCTGATATGACTCAGGTTGCAGGTTCAATTCCCATACGGGTCTGTTGTCTTTATCTTGTGCCTCCATTTACCCCTCAAATGGCACGCAAAATTAAATCCCTCTCCACCTCCAGAAACATAACCACATAATTACTGAATAAGGTCTTACTATCTACGCACTTTAAAATAACATATGAAATAATGAAACTACATTTGTTCACTGAGTGATTTCATTTCCACAGTGGAGAGAGAAGAACTAGCCTACACTATGCACCTACGTGTGGCAAACACAGTGCTAGTGGCACACATACATTCTCTTTCAGTAAACCTAGAAGACCAGTTTTCATATGAAGAAATTGAAGCCTACAAGGGAGCCTGTATCAAATGCAGGATATTCTCATTCCCTTTAACCCGCTGTGAGGGAGGCACTAGAACAACCCCTATATGTTAGTTGTGAACATTATGATACAAAGTAGCTTGAGTGAGTTTCAGTATGTTACTTTGTTCCCAGTTCAATTAATTTAGTGACTGAGACATTGAAATAAACTGGGCAAAAGGACATAGCCGTAGTTTCAGTTCTCTCCCTAGCTCTCTGATGATGGGCCAGTATCAAGTTATATTTTCTAGGCCTTTGTATCTTCTTTAAAAAAAAAATGAAGAGGAGCCTTCAACTACCTCTACCTAGAAGCCAGAATATGCTTACTTTATTATAAACAGTGAGCAAAATTATATATCTAATAATTAAGTTCCATGATCAATAATTACCAGATTGTGTCTGAGACATGAAACTGAGTTAAAATCAAGTTAAGAACTTTCTTTTACATATAACACTCAATTTTATTCTTGCCTCTTGTGTCTTTTTCGCTATTCTGAGGTGTGGTTGGGAAGGGGGAATCAGCCAGGCCAAAGGAAGGGGTTAATGAATGCACATTTTGACAGCTTTGTTCCTTGGGATATTGTGGACACATTTGGACAAGAATTGTCACTGTTTGGACAAGAATGTACATCCTGAGAGAAATTACATTTTTTATTCTCCATAAAGAAAGACAATCTATAGAAAAGAGATTTATTGGATACTTCTGGTCAAATTAGATAAGCCAACTTAATGAGTTTAATTTAATACACCTATTTTGGTTTAACAAGGTATTAGCATTTAGAGGGCCAATTTGGATTTCTCACGTCTTGTAAACACCTGAGCATAGAGAAAGGAAAGAAATCTTGGTGTATATTTAGTGTTTTATGATTTAAACTTTGTTATCAAATACTACTGGTTATAACTCAGTTTATAATAGTGATAACACATCACTTACATTATTTTCATTAATTTATTTTTTCTTTTTTGTTTTGTTATACATTTTAATTATATGAGCATTAAGTACCCCACATGTGTTTTAACTGTTGAAATAATTATGTACCGTTAATCTCAGTGGTAATTGTGTTTTTAAATTCCAATAATTACCCCTAGGTTTTCAGAAATGAATTATCCTGAAATGAGAAGATTGTAGAGACATTTCAGTGTGTATTTTGGTATACTATGTTTAAAGGGAGAGAAATTTCACATTATTCAAAGAATAATCTAATTGGAGAAGGAAAGGATATTAATATTTATTGAGAAACTAATATCACCAGACCCTCTCTAGTTGGTTTATAGATGGCTATTTAAAATTTTTCTTCATAACAGTTATTTGAAATAGACCTTATCCTGCTTAAAAAAAGACTCAGAAGCTCTATTTATAGAAAGTAGCACACTTAGGATGTAAGGCTATGTCTATCCCCAAAGCAGGTGCTTTTTCAGCTATATGATGCTGCCTTTTGGCATTAATTGTTAATTGTCTTATGTAGTAGACTATTGACTAGCATAATTTAAATTATTCAGTATCTCTTAGTCTGCTAGATTCAGGGAAAGAGGTTAAATGACACAGATAATTTTTGCTGATAAGGCAAAAATAATCACGTATTTTCTTTGCTGTATAGTCCAAGCTTTTTGCATATTTGTTGCTAATTACACATTTTCTTTCCAATGTACAAACATTTGTAGGTGTGTGTTGTAGAATGAGTTCCTTTACATGCTATTTTTGCAAATAGTTTTCGCTTACAATCTGCCTAACACAACCATTTCTTCTCCCTGTCTCTGTTTAATGCGTACTTGGAATTTGTCAATGGCATTTGAGCATGTGTGTTTGTGAAGTGTGAAAATAAATATCATCATATAGCTAAAATTTTCAATCACTTCATTTGTTCTAGACTGCACTAAACTGTGATATAATGGGAAATTAAACTGCTTTCTTGCTGGTTTAACCATAAAATGCTTTAGATTTATTTCAAGGCACAGCTTGTGCTAGACCAAAGCTATCTCTAGTCTAATGGAGTCCAGCCTTTCATTTTATTTTTATAATCCCTCCATATTTCTACAAAATAATAAAAAGCTAAGTAATATTATAAGGAAAAAATTGGATATTTTAGTAAGACCATGGTTGATGATAAAAATCTATCCAAAAGTGGTAACACTATTGGTTTTGAAGGCTTTTAATATTTTATTCTGTATAGTTTAGATATGTTTATGATGCAAAAATAAAGGGATCTTGATAAATTAAAAGGATCTACACCAGACATTTTTATTCACATCCCACATCTCAGTTAAAAAAAAAAAAAAGAAAAGAAATGAGAAAGTATACCATGAACTGAAAAGGTTTAATGATTTAACCTGACAATTCTATTTCCAGGATATGATTACTTCCTGAGATGCATTTCATCTTATATCACAGCCCCGTTTAAAGTTGTTTGCTTCGAATAGTAGACTGGACAACATTTCTCTTAAAATATCTTGGTATTTATCTGCTAGTTTGGAAAGGAGTTCCTGATATTATAGTTAAATTATTTTATCTTCAGAATTACTGGTTATGGCTATCCAGGAAGGTAAACACACACACACACACACACACACACACACACATGCACATTTAGAAGGTATATGGCTAGCATGCCTTCAACTTCTAACCCCTACAAAGTAGGGTGTCTAACTTAAAATCCTTTCTCTTCCAGATAAACTGACCGACTCTTCCCCAAGTCTCACCTCATCTTTGCACACGCTCAGTATTGTGGAATGCTCACAAGCACTTCCCCACTGCCTGCTTTCTGTCAACATGAGTTGTTTTGCTTTGGGTATGGGTACCTCCTACAAGAATCCTTTGTGACCGGGGTATTCAATTAAAGAGTAACCAATTTAGAATTTATTGTAGCATAAATAGTATAGGAAACATATTTTAGACTAAGTACCTTAAAAATCATTCGATTATCAGTTGACAAGAGAATTGTACTCGAGGCAAAGAGTTGTAGTGGGAAACTGGAGTAGAGGTTTATCCCAGGGGACTTTCCAGACAGAGGAGAGGCCTTGATGGAACCAGAGAGACTGTGAGCCAAGGGATGAATTAGGGGTTGGGAATCTAAGTGCCTATTGCAGGGAATAGCAGAGCTTGTGGGTGGAAAAGAGAGAAGACACACACATCAATGAAATTTCACTAATTTTGTAATTTGGTCAAAATTTATTTTAACTTTAAAAAAAAAAGTGATTTAAAAAAGCATCTTAATTTACCATCTTAACCATCTTTAAGTGTACAGTTCAGTGGTAAGTAGATTCACATTGTTGTGAAACAGACCTCCAGAGCTTTTCCATATTACAATGGAAACTCTAAACCCATTAAACAACTCCCCTTTTCCTCCTCCTCCCCGCCCACCCCAGCCCTTGGTAACCAGCATTTTACTTTCTGTTTCTATGAATTTGACTACTGTAGGTACCTTACGTAAGTGGACTCATATCGTATTTGTCTTTTTGTGACTGGCTTATTTCACTTAGCATGTCCTCAAAGTTTATCCATGTTGTAGAATTTTGCCTTAATTTGAACATTACCTGTGCCTAAATCATCTGACTTGCCTTATATCTTGTTGCACTCTCCATAGCAGTTGTGTGCGTTTGTCTATGTGTGCCTGAGTGTGTGAACGCTGAACCTTTAGCTGTTGGTGGTTTGGATTATAAAACTTTCCATTATTAAAACATACATATATTATAATACTAAAATTTGTAAACACTTGACAGACTTTCCTCCTCTAAATTCTGAAATATTCCTTGTGGATATAATAGGAATGGGTTGCGTCCTCTTTGCATAAATTAGTATTGTCAATTTTTTGCATCATTGGTCCTTTGCCTAACATGGCTCTCCTATTACCAAATCTGGTCCCATTCTGTTCTCTAAGAAACATTAAGGAAAGACGCTCTCATCTCACCTCTCTTTTATCTAATCACTTGGCTAATCCATCCCAAATGTATCCTCATCTGTAGGCACAAAAATTTTCTGTAATGACTTAACCTGTTCAAAAAGCCTAACCTCATAATATTCTTAGATTTTACTTGAAAGCATTTTTATTGATCTATATTTGTCTATATGTCTGATGTAAAAAGGAAAACACAATATTTTTAGGTAAAGATTTATCAGAGTCAACAGCATTGATAACAATAGTTTTATTTCTGTCTCATTCTTTTAAACTCCCTACTGATTTTTCTTATGCTGGTCCTCTTAGGTCTCCTGTTATTTCTTTGTCTCCTGTTTCTTTCACCACTTGAATATTGGTATTTCATTTATGTGGCCATGAGCAAAACCTCTTGTATTACTCCAAGTACCATCGCATTCAATAACTCTGTTTGTAACCCCTGGGTCTGTGGTTATGATTTTTTCTCTCCTTACAAGTGTTTGCCATATTTACCAGCCTGTTATCATTTTCTATGTTCATTTGTATTCAGCTTACTACCTATTTCTAATTTCCATATAATTCTTAAGTTAAAAATGTCTTCTTTTCTCCAAACTGTCTGACATTAGAAATTCACTTGACTGGAATTTATAAAGTGATTATTTATTGTTAACAGATTATGATCAAGGTTCCAGATATTGCTTTAGGTCAGAATCCTCAAAGTAATTTTTCTGAAAATGCTTCATTAAATGTTTGCTAAATTTCCTTTGCTGAGCAATTGGATTTTACTTAAAAGATTTTCACAGTTCTTTAACACGTGTGGTATATTTCGCCTTTCAACCTTCCCAAAACAAAGTTCGCAGGAAACAAAAAAAACAAACAAACTTCAAATACTGTGTTCATGATAAGAGTTCAGAGCCTGTGTACCTGCTCCCTCCTTCCCTCCTTCCTTCCTTCCTTCCTTCCTTCCCTCCCTCTCTCCTTCCCTCTTTCTTTCTTTTTCTTTCTTTCTTTTTTTTCTTTCTTTCTTTTTCTTTCTTTCTTTCTTTCTCTCGTTCTTTCTCTCGTTCTTTCTCTCGTTCTTTCTCTCTTTCTCTCTCTCTCCCTCTCTGTCTCTGTCTCTGTCTCTGTCTCTCTCTCTCTCTCTCTCTCTCTCTCTCTCTCCCTCCCTCCCTTCCTCCCTCCCTTCCTTCCTTCCTTCCTTCCTTCCTTTCTGTTCTGGGTCTTAGTTGCAGCATGTGGGATCTCCACTGTGGCCTGTTTAGTTGTGGCATGTGGACATCTTAGTTGTGGCATGTGAACTCTTAGTTGCGGCATGCATGTGGGAATCTAGTTCCCTGACCAGGGATCACAGCACCCGGGCCCCCTGCATTGGGAGTGCCGAGTCTTACCCACTGGACCACCAGGGAAGTCCCTATGTACCTGCTTTCTTGTTGAGGATTAGTTAGTTCTAATTTTCTCTCAGGTAAAATTGGCACATCTCTTTGCAAGTGTCACTATCAATTTTTATACACTGTCTACTCATACTAGAAACAATATAGCCAAACCACAACACCGCATAAGCAGCACAGCAAAACAACACCACACAACATTACCCACAATGACAACACACAGAGCAGCATCAACACTTGTGGGTCCTATTAATTCCTTTGTTTTCCTTCAGGTTACTTAAAGTTAATTCTTGAATGCAAAGACCCTATCATTGCCTCAACTGGTCAATACCACTGAGGCATGGGAAATGAAATCAATGAAGATAGGAATATAACCTTACTTCTTAGATAAAGGCCGTTTTAAAAAGCTTACTGTGATAACTTCTGAGATGAGTCTATGAGGAAATCTCACCTTTCATGCCAGAACATATTTTAATTCTTAGATTTCTCTTTGGGGAAAAAGAGGAATAAATGTAGTTCATATTTAACATTGTTTTTTTAAATCAGAAACTTTATAACAGTGACTTTAATGCATATTTTCCGTGCCATTTCATTATCGTGAACCATCCTTTTGGTAAAATTTTTGCTAGCAAATCAAGCGATGAAATATTTAAAATGTAAAACGAATTGCTATAGTGTAGTCATATTTGGCTTTACAGAGCTCAGAATAGTTATAAAGCCCGTTGCCCTACATAGATTGTAGGACACAAATGTTTGGAACGTAATGAATGACAAAGGAAAGGGAAAAACTGCTGAACTTAGTGTCTCTGAATGTCATTATAAAGACATGATATGCCAAGCATATGAATTAAAGGCTAGAGACTCCTTGGAGGGTTGAAGCATTGTAATTATCTATAGCCCATTTTCAGACCCATTTTTTTTGTGTGAATAGATTATTTTTAAAGAAATATTTCATGTTTTAGGGAAAGCTATTTTAAACTGCTTGCTATGTGGTTGAACGAGAAAATGCGGTTATTTGCTTTCTCTCTCCCTTGAAGATATTTTACTTAGTTACTATTTTAAGGTTAACCCATCCACCCACCCCGATAGATGTTTTGATGTGAAAAATAGTAGATAATCAATATCTGCATGTATTGGAAAAGTAAAACTACAAGCCGAGAAATGAGATGGGCGAAGTTATATGGGTAGCTTAAAGTGTATTAGATAGGGTAAAATTGTTTTCAAACAATTCTCCCATGGAAGTAGATGAGCTAGAGATCACAGATTGTCCTGATCGGTAGAAATGTTTTCCATTATCGGGAGCATTATTAGGGAGATAACTGAGAGGTTTCAGTGGAGAGGGAAAAAAAATGTGAAAGTTCGTAGAGAGTACTTCAGCCTGCAAAATAAAAAGCCTCATTTGCATATGGTGCTTGTTGGAGACACCGAGTAGCATGCATTCCATGACCATTTTCAGTTCTCAAACAGTTTCATGACACGTGTACATTTATTATAATACCTGGTACATTTTAGGGGAGCCGTGTTAGCATTTGAGCAGAAACATTACAGTAACCAATTAACAGCCATTCCTGATGAGTTGATATGTGCTCTGGGAGCCCAAAAGCTAATCTTTTTACATTCCAATGTGTAATCACTGCCTTCTCCCATTTTGATAAGCATCATTGAAATCTGGAGAGCAAGTCTTTCTGTTTATCTGTGAAACTTCAGTGACTTTAGTATAAACAACAAATGTCTTATTTTCAAAACTCAGTGGTGTTTGCTTGGCAGTGAGGTTTTGTGCAGTCTGTTGTGTTTAAGGTTGACTTGACGTTTAGAAAATCCTTAACAGGAGAAGTGACTTCTGTTTGCTTACGTAGTGAACTGCTCTTGATGTTCCCATTTATTTTTATATGGTCTTTCAGAAGGTCTAAGCATTAGTCAGAACCAACTAGGGACTCGAAAGCACGAAGACTCTTAGTTGAAGATAACCCAGGTTTGTCCTGACATATATGGGGCATCATTCATAGACATCAAATTAATTTCCACATTCTTAGTCCACCACAGAATATTCTAAAATGTGGGTATAAGTATAAAAATGCTTATTAAGTAAGTCACGTTATGTAGAGAATACACATTTCTATGTTTCTATTATAAGAAGGTCAACAGCGCTTTACAAAGTGTGGTTTAGTTACATCCAAGAAGTTGCCTTTGTAATTCATCAGTGACATAGTTTGCCATGTTCGTCTAATGCAGGAGAAATGATCAAGTCTGTCCATAGTATATCCATGTGAATTTATTTTACTTTCAAAAACTGCTTATGTACATATTGCATAAACAGTGTGTCTAAATTAGTGCCTAGAAATAATAAATTTTTAAACTTTGCAATTTCTAATTGTTGAAGTTGTGGAAAGTAATTGAGGATTCCTAGACAAAATATCTTGAACACAGTTGCACAAAGCCAAAGGAATTTGGTGACAAAGTACAATGTTTCCTATTTCTGAAATAGAAACATTAAAGAGAAAGAAGCAAAACCTACTGTAAAAGCTGATTTATTTTTCCCATGAGATTAAGAATACACTTAAGCAAACAACAAGTCTTAGAGGAAGAAAATGACTTAATTCAATACCACTTCAAATTCTCATTAATTCTAATTGTCCAATGAAGGCAATCCATTTAAGGTTCATACAGAAGAGATTATGAGGATAATGTGTGTGTTATATGTGGAAACAAAAACAAAGCATACAATGAATAGTCTTGAGTTTATAATTGTTAAAACAACAACAAAATGAGTTATTTTTTTAGTTTAGTTTTGTTTTTGGCAGGGAAAGAAGGACGCATAGAGACCAAAACTCGGCAAGAGTTACACACCAAGTGAGACCACAGTTGAAATGTAAAAGCTTTCCAAAGTTTGTCTTATGCTAGTCTACTCTCTAACCCTCCACCACCCAGGTTTTAATTTATCAGTTCATATATAACCATATGAATGCAGTCTTTAAGGACTTGTATTGTTCTGAGCTCTGAATGTACCATGGAATATCTTGACACTGTCCATCAACTTCTCTCGGATTTCTGCTTTCTCTCAAGAAAACAGAGGCTGGAGATCCTCTACTTAAATATTCGAAATGTTTGGTGGCTTTCCTGGAGGAAAATGAGTGAGCCAGAGTCTCTTTAGTTGATGATTTCATTTTACTACGCTTGTGAATGTGATAAATGCACCTGTCTCTAGAGAATGAAACTGCCAGCTTCGGAGAGTACAAATGTGACCGTAACTGCCTCAATTTCAATGAGTTATTATTCTCTGAATCTGTTCTGCTTGTACTGGGATAAGTTGGAGCAGCTATATTTAAAAACAGGAAGAGTAAGTAAAATGGCATCCATGGAAAAAATTGACGTATCTATAGATAGGTCCAAAATAGTTTGGTTTCTGGTTAATATTCAGAATGCCACTGATTAGCCTCATAATAAATAGCCTACATTATTTCATGACTACACCATAAAAAGGATCTCTTGGGACTGATCTGGGTTTTCCAGAAACTCACACCAACATGTATCTCAGATGTATTGCTTGCAAACTTAGTTCCCCAATATGTTGCCCTGGGAATTGCAGAATTACATTTCAACACACTGGTTCATTTTACTTATGGCTACTTTCACACATACACAGAAACCTTTACCTAAGTCCCCTCTTGTCTCTAGGGCTTCTATTTCAAAATGTCCCTTACTTATTACTTCTTCAGACAGGGTGTACTTTGTTCTTCCCATTATAATCTAAAATTGCATCAGTCAATAGGGCATTGAAGTAAATGAATCTGAGTTCCAAAATAAAATATTTTAGTTTTAGAATTTTTCATTTTTCCACCATAGCTTTTGAGTATGTATAAATTGGGAACATTTCTAATATTTCACTGGTGAACTCAATAATCAGTACCAATGACTAGGCCTTTGGGTACATACATACATAGAGGTAATGGAATAAACAGTGACTTCTGATCTAGCCATTCTTTGTACTCTGGGAGATTTTCTTCTAGCAGAGATGATGGGCAGTAACTGATTTCTTTAGAGTCCTTTCCATTCAGCTAAACATCATTTGAGTAGAAGGTCGATTATTTTCTCCTTTGGGTATGCTATTAGTACTAAGAAAATTGTGAGTTTCTATACTCAGTAGTATAGACAGAAACTTCTTTTATTTCATCTGGGTACTGAAGGATATACTGTGAGATCCTGGAAATCATTATGACTAAGACTGAGACGTAAGAGCCTTTGCAGTTCCTTCCTGCCTTGGTTTTGCTACCTATAAAATGAGTATAACAATAATACAATGATTTATGGAGCTTTACTAAGAAACTGCTTATGTACTGCCAGCAGAATATGCAAATCGTGCTTTAGAAGCACTTAATTCTTTGAAGTTACAAAACTACAGTTTAATGCATAGATGTAATAAATTACTAAATGGTGCCTTTATGATTTGCAAAAGGTAATATACTTTAACATGTCCCATGTTTTCATAGGAAAACAATCATACAATCTCATAGCTGAAAGGGACCAGAAGGAATCTATATAAATGTCTGTCAGGTGCTTGGATCCCCTCCATGGCATCCAGTCATGAGAAGTCCTCCTGGCATGGAGACCTTTACTCCCCAGAGCAGCCCAATCCACTTTTAGAGTGTTCTATTTTTTTCTTAAATGATTAAATTATAAGGTACTTATTAAAAAACTGACTGTATTCTAGGAACTGGGCTAAATAAAGAGTAGTAATGAAGAATACAGATATAGCCCTTGACTTTGTGGAATATTTTTTCTACTAGTATAGGTCACACCTATCATGGTGATAATTCATGCATCCGATAAAACAAGTCCTCATTCTTTCTTGAGTGTTCTCATTAAAAATTTGGATGATATTCCTTCTCCCAAGGAATCTGGGATAAACCTAAAAATTTCTTGATTCATTACATAAAATCTGGGTTATGCTGCGACTTTTGAAGCTGAGAACAATCTATTTTAAAAAACCCAAACTTTCAGTAGCCACCAATGATCAGTATCCCAGTTGCAGGAGTTCAAGGAGACACCTATAACTTAAATTTACCATCCAAATCGTACATTTTGAATTGGATGTATAATTTAATAGGTGAGTGATTAAATTCTGCAGTATTAGAAAAATTGTTTCCCAATTACTTACTTTAACAAACGTTTGCCACTATTCGAACGCAAGCAGGTCTCTATTTGGGTTCTAGTATGCCTATATGAATAATAAATGTTTCTCAAACTTCATTCTTTCATATATCACATTACTATTTTTGCTACATTTGCATACTACTGGCATAATGATTTTCTAAATTTTTGATAAAATCAATTTAAAATGATGGCATATATCACATTAAAGGTTTGTTACTAGTTATATTTTTATAATACACTTTAAAGTATATGAGCATTAAACATTTTAAAATTTCTATTTTATTTAACATATCGCAGTTTGTAAAACACCAGGCTTATATGCTTCTAATTCCTTTGCTTCACAAACATTCAGGGACTCACTCTCTTTCATTGTCTCTGGCCCATTCCATTTAGGTGCTATATAAATTTGCAAGGTTTATGTTAAGAATTTACATACGATAGTTCCTATATTTAAAAAGTACTTTTCTATAACTATAATTAAACACATCTCTAAAAAATATGAAAATTTGCCCTGCTCATACTTTAACTGCCCACAAAACTTCACTCCCTTTATCTTATATTAGACACCTGAGAACAAGTGTGTGTGTGTGTGTGTGTGTGTGTGGGGTATGTTTATGGAGGTAATATACTTAATGGTACCAGAACAAATAAACCTCAATTTGCATTCAAAAAAACTACCTTTAAATGACTGAGAGTTAATGTGTATTTCGGTGTCAAACTGTCAGACTGAAACTTGTTTTAATTAAATATTCTAAAATATCATCTGTAAGGACATATATGAAACATTAAATTGGAAAAATTGTGTTTTTAATTTCTCTCACTTACATTCTTAGATATACCTTGATCTCACATGCCCTTCAAAGTAGCTCTTGATTGAAAAATAAGAAAACATGATAACATCAAATGAGAGGAAATAAAGTTCAAGTCAGACTAGTTAATAACACTTGTTACTTTGGCATTATCTAGCCAGCCAACTTAAAAAAGGCTTTGGGTTGTTAACATTAAAGAGAGAATTCAAGTCTAACTTGTTCTTCTGTAGTATTTTAGTATTGCTTAAAGTATATTTCCATTATCTTGTATACAGAACAAATAATAAAATTGGGATCTTACGGAGGCTAAAATATTGGTCTTCTTTTCTATTATTACCTATTTGATCAATCTCTTTCTCCATAGACCCAAACAGTCCTCACCTGATATTTTAAGGATGTTTTGAGCTTTTAGGAAATAATTACTTTTGTTTTTCAAGCATATTATCTAAATATAATCAACATTTTGTTCCCTCCACTGGAATATCTTCCTCTGCCTTTCTGAATTTGCACTTTTATTATCTTTCTGGATCACTCAAAACTCACTTCAGTGAAGTCTTCCCTAGCCACCTTCTCCTAACATAAGCTGGAAATAAGCTCCCCCTTTTTGAGATACTGTAGCAATTTATCTCTACCTCTTTTATGGCCTTTGCCATTTCCTAGGTTGTTTTCAAATTACCTAGGAGACTTGCTGTCAGAATCACTATCTGATTTACTTATCGTTTCTTCAGGTAGGCAGCACAATGCCTCACACTTATTTGGTTGGTGCTGAATAAACGTTTGATGACTGACCGAATGACTGTTTAAATAAATTAACATGTGGAGGGAATACTTTACTTATATTATGTTTTCCTCAATGCACATGTGTGTTTGTCCCAGTGTTTTTTTTTTTTCTCTCACCCTATTCCATGTCATGGGTCACCTACAGAGACATGTAGATGAATTAATCAAAAGCTTGTTTTGTTAGCAAAGTCTAAACCTTGTTTTCCTAACTTATGATCTAATGCCATACCCTGACGGATATACTGTGAGTCTCCTTATTTTCTGGTGACTAATAGTCTTCCTAGTAGAGAGCCTCTTTCTTACATTCAACCTATTTATTAATTCATTAAATAATTTAGTTTTGCTTTTATGTCTTGAGGCACTCAAGCAGAGATAGATATATCTTAAATCTCTTACAGTGGTATCTGACTTTTCTTTTTTAATTGGTTATATGTCCAGTGATTTTTTTATCTACTTTGAAAACCATCGTTAACTCTCATGTGAAAGTGCGTGCAAAATTATTATGAAACTCTTCAGTGCCATAAAATTATTATATTATTATTAACCAGTCCTTAATACTCCAACTATACCTTGTGCTTATATCGAAGCTTATCTCTTTATTTAGTCACATTTTGTCTCCACATAAAATAGAATGTTAGGTCCTTAGACAGGAGCATATGTTAAATATTTGTTAAGTATCTGCCTTAGATCCTTAGACAGGAGCATATGTTAAATATTGCCTTTGTATCTGTAACACCTAGCATGGTTCTGGATAGCTGCTGTGCTTTTAGTAAATGGTTGTTGAATAAATACAGGAGGGCTTTTGAGCGATAAACAACTCAACCAAGAATTCCAGGCACAAATTTGGACAAACATCATTGGTTACTCTATAGTTTACTTTGGCAAAAGATGCAACAGAAGATGAGAAGTTGCCAAAGAAAGTTTCACCTCCTTCATTGCTTTCATTATAAATCCAGGCCAAGCCTATAATGGGAAACTGATTTCCTAGTGACTTTTCCAAGTTTAACCCTTAAGAGATTTTAACCAAGGTGAACCTTTTATGGTCCAAGATAGTCTTTTCAGTTTAACAGGTAAAAATGACAGAGTCTGAAAGTGTTCATGTTCATGTTTTACACATACCTAATATATTCTTAGAGCAGAGTCTAGACAGAGTCTCTTTTAACATGAAAAAACAAGTGATTACTATGTCTTTTTATATTATTTGTCATGTAAAATTGAGGAGTAAGCAGTGACTTCACTACAGAATATTTTTACTTGTTCAAATCTGAAAATCCAGATTAGAGTTTGAATGCTTTAAGAAATCATTATGAAACCTAAAAATAATTAGAAACATGAAAACAGAAATATGGTAACTGGATATCTTGAAGATGGTTAAATAGCAAATATTTTTCATGTCTATTTGTTTCCATTGTTTGAAAACAAATAGAAACCTTAGCTCATGATGGAAGTAGTTATTTTTAGGCAATCGTTTTCTTCCCTAAACATTTTTGTGCACAAATATTGAAATTCCCATTGGATAATAATGTCTTCAAAATGGAAGCAAAAATGTATATCAATTTGTGAAGCTCTAAAGTGATAGAAACTTGGTCTTCTTATAAATTGACTTTATTTAGGCCTCTGATGATATTGGATACTTAAGAGATCAGAGGTTTTTTTCAATCAAATATGCCTTTTTTAAATGTTTCCTTTATAATTGGATTTACGATTGAATTATACTAAAATAATTTACTCTTTTTCTTATTTGTGGACTACTTCATGGTCTTGTTTACCTAAAAATAATAGGTATTACTGGACAGGTTGATTAAAGTAAATTAACTTAAGCTTTCTGACTATAATTGTGAATCATAATACTATGACCTTAATTGTAAGCAAATTTCTTTCAGAGTGCTTTTATATCTCACTTTTTATTAATCATTGAGCTATATGAGAAGGGGGTTTGGTACTTCTGTTTCCTAGATGAGAAAAAGCTAAAGCAATGAAAAGTTGGGAATTTATATCTGTAAGATAGTCACTTTTTAATGTGAGGGTACTCGTACTGGAAGGCCACACATAATTCAAGACGAATATTGATAAAGTATAGTAGATATAGTTGCATGCCAGTTAAACTAATAGCAGATATATAGTTCACCATCATTCAATCTTCCAGCGTTAAATTATACAGTTCTTGATTAATTTTTAAATGTTATGAGAATACTCATATTTATGTGCACAAAGTCAATATTTCTGCTTTATGTTCTTGCCATGTCTAATTTTATATAATTTAATTTTTCTGTAAATGGCAATTACATTGTTTTTTAAATTATTTTAAAAGTTATTCCTCTTTGACTTATTAGGTATGTATTTGGGCAAACCTCTAATTTCCAAATCTGCCCATTTTTTTTTGTAGTTTCTCGAGAATTTAGGAAGATATTGGTGGGTTCACTTCGCTAGTTCTTTTCTATTGAAATGTGTCTCAGTGAGTTGACAAAGAACACTAGCTTTAACATATTTCAATACTCTTTTCGGCTCAGCATGGTATTAGTGGAAAGGACACTTGTAGCCAGAAGACCTAAATTTGAACCCCTGTAAGGTCACTCCTTAGACCTTAGGTAAGTTATAACCTCTTTATGAAATAAGAAAAGCAACTCATGACTTCGAGAAGTGGTGTAAGAATTAGATAAAACAAAGAAGTATGATGTGCCAGGCAGAGTGCAAAAAGCTGGTGCTTATTAAAGTTAGTTATATTTTCAATTATGGTTGGTCTTAATGAACTGGTATTTCCGGAAGCAGAGCAGGAAAAAAATGAGAGGAGAGTCAACAGTGAATTAAGATTTCATTTACTGATTAAGTATAATAAACGGTGCACCTATTAATTTATCATTATGTAACTAATATCTTGGGTTGTGTTTGTCCTCGGATTGTTATATTTTGCCATTTTATATACATATATGCATAAAGCATAAAATAGTGCAGGAATGTGAAGTGCGGAAAGCCATTAACTTTATTACTAAAAGTTTGGGATAAATAAACTATATAGGTAGAAATATGAATAAGATAGGATGTTCATTCCAATAAAATGATAATAAAATCTTTATTGCATCCGACATCATTACTTGCTGTATTTTGCTTATGTTGGATATATAGAAAAAAGGTATAGCAGATTCTTTCTCTGTAGCTCTTAAAAGCCATGATTGATCATCTCTTTACCCCTTTCCACTTATAATGTCATGTTCCTCAGGCTTCAGATGAAAGGACAGAAAATAAAAATGTAATGGAAAAAGGTAGCCTAATTTCATTTGAATTGTGTCTCCTGCGGTGGGGTAAATAAGTCAAGCCCTATAGAATACACCATAGATATAAGCAGCCCAGAGACACTAAACCAGAAAACATCAAAAATGTCCTCATTCATTCTTGCTGTGCTATTGCTTGGACTCACAGCATCCAACATTACATGTACCCTACCTAAAACTCATGACCTCAATGGATCCTTAATTTACAATATAAATAATTATTCAGGTGGTTATAATAGCAGACCTAGGCAATAGAGCCAATCGTAGCAGCTTCAGGATGATAAGCTTTGCTCAGTACAGAAACTCTTTTAGACAGTCTGACCATTATTTTATTGAATGTAAATGAATTGTTTAAAGTGTTCATCTTATTCTTTCATATTTTATTAATAAATTATATATATAATAAATAGTACATCTTTATTGGTATTTTTTAAAACACGTGTATAATTATAAAGTGTAAGGCCCTTTTCTTAGTTATTTACAAAATGAACTTTTTTTTTAACCTCCTGCTATAGTATAAATTATTAGAGTGTACTACTACTCATTGCTCTCTGCTTGATGAAACTTACGGGAATATCATCTGAAACTGTCTTTCCCTTCAATTTGTATCTTCTCTCATGTCCTTTTTCTGACACACAGCATTAGCAGCTTCTACTTGTGATGCCCCACCTTTCTTTCAAATATATTGTGAATATCCCTTTGACACATACCAAATCCACTAGGACCATGAGAGGAGAATTAACATGAATAAAATGATGCTTAAGAGGCTTAAGGGTCCACCAGAGGAGCCACAGCACCTTGATTCAAACCCCAAGAACTTTTACTCAATATGCCCCAATCCAACTCTTAACCCCTCCTCAATTATTCTGATGGCCTCACTTATAATGGCCTGATTTGTTATTTCTTTGGAATTAAGACTATCCTAAATAAAATCCTTCAATGTGCTTATTCTCCAATGAATATTTGCTCTATATCTTGATGCATTCTTTTATTTTGCTTTCTTGGTCAAAGAGAGAAATGGGTTTCATTTTCCGAGTTTAACCCCTTAACCCATATTCTTCGTTCCAACCTTCTCCATTATTGCCTTAGGAAACATTCTATATTATCCCCTTATGTTCATCATTTTCAGTTTTGATTATCTACTAGATTCTTCTTCAGAAACTATTAACCCACTCAAGACTGTCATGTATCAAACAAAATCTTCCCTCAGTTGTCTTTGTCTAGCTGTATAATTTCTCCTTTATTCCCTGAATTCTGCTAATGACAGCACACATTTCCAACTTCATTTTATTCATCATCAATTCACTACATACATTTAACTTGTTAAATCTAGGTTCTTCCCATTGTATTCTATAGAAGCTACACAGGTTATTAACTTCTTTTATACTTCTTCATCCTTGAGTCTCTCACATTTTAACCTGGCAATAATCACCTTTTTTGATCCTCTCCTTATTGATATGTCTGCTGTAATACATTCATTCTCCTCTGGTTTCCCTGATTAATCTTTCTCTGTTTCCTACATGGATTTATTCCCTTCATCATGTTTTCTTAAAGTTAGATGCCCTCTGGGTTTTGCCCAATTTCTGTTTTTTGTCTACATTCTTTCCTTGGTAATTTATTCATCCCCACTCCCAAGGCCGTGTAGGTAATTCTTATTTCAAAAGCCCAAGTGCTTACTCCTTCCTTCAAATCTAGATCAACATTTCTAACTGAATGTTGAACGTTTCCACCTGGATGTCTAGTACCTTAGCTTAACTGCAAGTTGTTTAGAGATTAATGACTTTCAAAACTTGAACTATTCTTTTTACCATTTCTGTTACATTACAGGACCTGGTTTTATTAAAAGTTCTAACAGTCATCAAATATTCAGGCCCACTTAAAACCTTCTTTATCTTCTCTCCACCTCATATATCTGGTTATGTTCAACCAAGATTTTTAAGTTTTTCACATCCCTTCTTCAAGCCCAATTACCTTTTCTACTACCACTATCTTTATCATCTCATATGCTCGTATTGCAATAGCTTCCTAATTGGTCTTATTGTTTATATTGATTGTTTCTCTAAGATTTCCAGATGGTTTTAGGAAAAATATCCTGTATTCCTAATGATGGAACTTCCTTACTTAGCGATATGCAATATACAATTCCCAGGATTCCCAGTTGTCTGCAGAATGGCACCTAATCTCCTTGCCTTAAATTCAAGGTACTAGAATATTTGAAGTTCATTTTCTTTATGGCCTAAATTCTTAGCACTCTGATACATGTAGCCTAGTTTACAGACACTTGAACAAAAGGGAGATCAGGTCCTCTTGTGGAAGGACCCCAGTATACTACCAAAAATGTATACTGTTGATCTTTCTTCCAGCCTTCTCCAGTAGGACCTATGGCCTTTTATCAGAGTAACTATGCATTTGGGAAAAGGAAATAATCAGAACACTCCAGGACTACTAGACAGTGGCTCTAAACTGACACTAATTCCAGGACACCCAAAATGTTACTGTGGCCCTCAAGTCAGAGGAGAGTCTTAAGGAGGTCAGGTGATCAATGGAGTTTTAACTCAGATCTGTCTCACAGTGAGCCCAGTGGGTCCCCAAACCTGTCTTGTGGTTATTTCCCCAGTGCCAGAATGCATAATTGCAACAGTTATACTCAGCAGGTGCCAGAATCCCCACAACCTTCTGTTAAACACTCACTATGTACTGACTTGAGGCCAGCGGTTATACGATTTCTTATACCTGGAATGCCCTTGCAGGTGTCTATAAAGATCCAGTCCACACTTTGTCTGTCTTGCCTTGCCCATTGTATGGAATTATGTTGAGATGATCAGACGTAGGACCTGGTATGCAAATGCAGGCATCAGATTTAGTGAGTAATCTGCAAAACAACCAGAAACATGTAGCAGAAGGTCAGTAGCAGGGAATAACAGAGGTAGTTGGAGCCATACTGAGGGAGTGAGAAAAGCATAGTCATTAGCCTCCCTGAGTGTACTTGTAAAAGCACACAAATACTAAAGATGGAAAAGAAATCCCCGTTTTTGTTTTTTTTTTTTTAACTTTGGATTTATTTATTTATTTATTTATATATGGTTGTGTTAGGTCTTCATTTCTGTGCGAGGGCTTTCTCCAGTTGCGGCAAGTGGGGGCCACTCTTCATCACGGTGCGCGGGCCTCTCATTATCGCGGCCTCTCTTGTTGCAGAGCACAGGCTCCAGACGCGCAGGCTCAGTAGTTGTGGCTCACGGGCCTAGTTGCTCCGCGGCATGTGGGATCCTCCCAGACCAGGGCTCGAACCTGTGTTGCCTGCATCGGCAGGCAGATTCTCAACCACTGCGCCACCAGGGAAGCCCAGAAATCCCTGTTTGGGTCAGTTACAAAACCTTTCTCCAAATCACTTGAACATTATCTACGTTTCTCAAAAGAGAGCCACCTCTCAGCCTCTATTGTTCATGACACATTGTGTTCCCAAACCCTTCCCTGAAACCTCTTAGTCAGTTTAGATCTGATCAGTTTCTCAATCGCTATAATATATCATGTTTTCCTCTTTTATATAACTGACCACTTTTGAATTTGACCCAATGTTAAAAGTATTTCTGTGTGTAACACGAATCTCCTTAATTAAATTATAGACTCCTGGAGATTGGAAGCTTTGTTTTATTTATATTTGTTTCCCCATCTCCACTCTATATAATCCTTGTTAGTAGACAGGCACAAATCAACATTTATTAAGTGAATTTATAAATAACACAAGTTGAAACTTACAGTGGGTAGATTTTCAAGAATTCACTTATACTTTTCACTTTTTGCCTAAATATCTATAGACAAGAGAAATACATTCAGAGTATATAAGAAGGGGATTGTCATTGTACTATAGAATGTAGTTATTATCAATTTAATTACAGATTAGAAGGATAAAGCAAGATTTGTGAAAGGTAAAGAAAATCAACAATCTGTGATTTCAATTTCAGACTAAGCTATGAAATGTTTAAACAAAGATGTTTACGTCTTCTGAAAGAATTTAGTGTACATGTATTCTGGGGAGTGAAAATGGCCAGATTATTACCAAAAAAAAAAAAGGTGAAATTGATCATGCAGAAGGGTAATAAACAGGGATATTCACAAAGACACATGTATAAATTGCCAAGATTCACATCCTTGCTGCCTTCCTGCCCTGAGGCATAAGTTGTCCTATAAACTTGTTATATAACTTTGTTATGTAAACTTTTAAGTTAACTTTGAACACAGATAAACCAACATATTGAGATAAAACTGGCCCAGACCCATCTCTATAAATGCTAATCTATTTGAGAAAATATTTGGGATTTATGGAAGTCGGTTCCAGTTCTGGTATATGTAATTTTAATGTTAGTAGTTATTGTATTATATGGAATTCCATTTCAGGAACATAATGACACATAGGGTATCTAAATCTATGCCATAACAAATAATGCTATGGATATCACCCAGTAAGAATTGTATTTAACAATTATTGTCTGGTTTATGGTGTTAGGAATATTTAGAAATAAAACATAATTTCCCTCATTTCAAAAAGCTTATAATCATTGACCAAGTTCTACCCTACTTTTAACCCACAAACTAGACCAGTTAATTCAGTTTGAGTAATTGGTTTTGAATTGCAAATGCCCACCTTTTTCTGGAGTTCTTAGTGTAGCAAGCTTATTCATAAATTGGAAGAAAAAGAAATAGGGATCTGCGTATTCCAAAAACACTATAATGAGTTCCTGGGAACTCAAGAGTTAATGATTATAAGGAAAGTATAGCTTATATTTCCTCATGCTATTTCCTGACTCACATTAACATATACTGATTATGCTTGATTATTACTCAATCTCTGACCTTCAACTAGTTAATGAGTTTTCTATAAAAACTCCTAACCAAAATTTACTTTATTTTTAAAGAATGTATAGTTTCTTTAATGTCCACAATTTATTAAACCATGTTGATGGCATCATCTGAAAAATTTTCTTCCTTTACGTCCCTTAAAGAATAATCCA
This sequence comes from Eubalaena glacialis, assembly GCF_028564815.1. Lineage (NCBI taxonomy): Eukaryota > Metazoa > Chordata > Mammalia > Artiodactyla > Balaenidae > Eubalaena > Eubalaena glacialis. The sequence continues at coordinate 151,590,466 of NC_083716.1, read as the reverse complement.
TCAGTGTGCTAAAACATAAACAGACTTTCATCTAGATTTAGGGCTGAATTCTCTGTAATCCACCGATCCAAGCTAGCTAGGTGAGCCAGAGAAAGGATCAGCTGAATTATTTTATGAATTCCCTTTGGAAAAGTTGAGTAAAATGCAATGTTTACAGGATGTATATTCTACATGAGTGTTGTAGAAAACCCACAAGCCTAGTAAATTGGAAAAGCAATCTAGTGGCTCAGCTATCTCAGTACTAATGCAGAGATAAGATTGCTTTTAAAAAGTATTACACCCTCTTCCCAAGTGCACTTTTGTTTATTTCCTATTCAGGTTGCCTTGGAGAAAAGAGAATGAAGTTAATGTTCCTTTGACATAAGTGCACCATAATGTTGGACACATTAAATATCTTAAAGGAAGATGGATGGAATAGTTAGGTAGCTAATTTACTATATGGTGAATGGTTAGGGATAATGCATCTTCTACTATTTTTCTTAAGCATCCTTTTGCCTTTTTGCATGTCTCAGGTGTCAAAAGAATAAAAACACTAAGACTCAAGGCAGTTAAGAAGGCAGGATGGTTTAGCAAGAAGAAGTTGGCCTGAGCCCAAAGTTACCATTATGGCTCAAGGTTTTGACCTGGAAAATTAATTTAAATCCCTTAGCCTCTGTTTTCTTACTTGTAAAATAAGGAAATTGGACTAAATTATCTTGTTTCCACCTTGAACTTCCCATGTATTGATGATGTACTAAATTATCAATAACAATAAAACAATCACTGATATTGCATTTTTCACATTGATTTATTGTTAAGTTCGTAGGCAGCTGAGAACAGTTGTGCCCCAAGTTCCATTCACTTTATTGTCCTCAAGGTCACTAAAAGTTATCATTAATTATGCACCTACAGTGTTCAGTGCATTGTGCTGGCAATGATAATACTATTTCCCATTTGGAACAAATTTACTTTATGATACCAAGGCAGTCCATACTAAAATTACAAGAGGTATCTACTATCCAAATTAATGCTGACTTCTGACCACAAAACATTTTAAAAATAATGATTTGTCTAATTGGACAAAGTAGACTGGTAGTGGTATCTGGTAGCAAGAAGAGGCACAGTCTAACCTGACATATGACACCTCATTTTATCAGCTTCACTTTCATTTGGCTTCAATATGTTCTCTCAGTTCTGATAATGAGCATTTGGTCAGTATTTTTTTTTTTTTTAATTTATTTATTATTTATTTTTGGCTGTGTTGGGTCTTCGTTTCTGTGCAAGGGCTTTCTCTAGTTGCGGCAAGCGGGGGCCACTCTTCATCGCGATGCGCGGGCCTCTCACTATCGCGGCCTCTTGTTGCAGAGCACAGGCTCCAGACAAGCAGGCTCAGTAGTTGTGGCTCACGGGCCTAGTTGCTCCGCGGCATGTGGGATCTTCCCAGACCAGGGCTCGAACCCGTGTTCCCTGCATTGGCAGGCAGATTCTCAACCACTGCGCCACCAGGGAAGCCCTGGTCGGTATTCTTATTCACCAACAAGCTAAATAAGAAGAATGTTGTCAGATGTACTGCTGATGGAAATCAATCATAGCCTGTCGATAGAACTAATATTTGTCTCTGAGAGTAGTTATTTAACAACTTTCCATGAAAAAAAAAATCACCATTTTTGAAAGAAGTAAATAACTTTAAATGAAAGGGCCATGATAGTGATGGAGAATAATATTTTAAAATCATCATGTAAAAGTAAGTGCCCAGACTTCAAATGTTAATTCCTAAATTATTTCCATACATATTATCAAAACAATTCAAAATTTTAGTTTAGCAAATTAGTATTCACTTTTTTCTCAATTTTTTTTTAAGATCAATAATAGATAATATTAAGAATTTAGGGCTAAAATTAGGAGTAAGAATACTGACAAATATTCAGGTCTGTAGGCTTGGGACAAAGTAAGTTAGCTCTATTTATTAATTCTTGATATTTTATCCCCTATGGCCTTGAATTGATTCATAGAGCTGTGTTAAAAATATGAGAACTGAACAGCGTAATGATTTTTGATATTTTGATCTTATGCTGAAGACAGTTTTCTGTTTGTCAGGCTGTTGACTTACTTAGGTCTTGAAGATATTGAGTAGAGATTGCCTGAATCCATTAGTGCATAAACTTGATCTAAAGTTAAGATTGACCTTAGCTTAGTTCCTTCTTACTTGAATTACTATTGTATCTGTGCTTTAATTTTGGATGTTGTAGCCATGATATAATAGGACAAAGTATCTTGAATTTAAAAGTTTAAGGTAAATTTATACTACAAGTGAATATACTTATATAGGGCTGTTGGAGACTTGGCTCACAAATTCACTAGGAAATTTGTTGTTGAATATGTGTCAAGAATTCATCTTATGTGAAAAAGAGAGAAATTAATGTGATTTAATTTTCTGGGGTGATAGTACTTCAGTCAGTAATTATTTTGGCACTTTGTGGCTGACCTATTTTAGCTTGCTGAGGAAAGAAAATTATCTGCCTCATTTTCCTAATAAGTCCTTTTGAATGGTGTTAAGAAGATGTCAATGGACTTTTCCAGTAATAGCTTCAACCCTAATATAGGTTTCTAGAGAAGTAAATTACCACCCTAAGGTGAGGTATCTCCTACTAGTTCATATCTATTGAACCTTGGAGACCTAGGAGTTCACATCTAGTGCTCCCCTTTAAAAGACTTTAAAAGCTAAGTGCACGGCAGAAGATATTAGATTAGAAAAGGAAGCACTAGAATTCCAAACAGCAATGGACTCAGGAAAGATAGGACTTGTTGCTCATCAAAGCTCTAACTTCTGAGTTCAGTTACCTTTGCCAACATGGAAGACCACACATTTCCAGATTCCTGGTTAACTTAGGTTGCAGGCCATGGGCAGAGAGCATCCTTTAGAGCAGTTACATTCATTCCCTCATCTGCTTGCAAAAAGGATAGTTCTTAATTCTTCCCTGATTTTTACCTCTATTTTGTAGAGTCTTGCTTATTAGCAACAAAAGGAAGTCAACATGCTTCAATATTCTGGGCAAAAGCAACTGTGTTGCCATGCATGTGGCCATGGCTAAATAAGGATCAGGTTTCCTCACTGCCCAGAGCCCAACTATTAGGTTTTGATTATGGGAGTTCCCCCTCTGTAGGTACCTGTTAGCATATTAGTTCTGGTAGAAGCAAAGCTGCTGCAACGAAAAGGTCAAAAGCTTTAAAAGCCCAAGCGAAATAATGTTTGTTTCTCTCTCGTGCAACCGTCCAGAGGTAAGATGCCTGTCTTGAGGAGATAGGTTTAATGGGCAAGGTTACTCCAGGTTCTTTTTCTCCTGTACCTCATCATTTCCAAGGGTTTCTGGATCAGCTGTGCATCTGCATTCTAGCCCACGGGTAAATGAGGGAGGAAGTAAAGGAAATGGCTGTTCTTTTAAGGAACTGATGTGGAAGTTGTATACATCACATTTACTCACATTTCATTCATGAGAACTTAGTTGTTGCCACATCTAGTTGCCAAAGAGACTGGGACATGTAGTGCCTCTCTGCAAATAGTCATAAATACCTTATTAAAAAAAAAACTCTTGGATTTCTATCACCCAAAATTTTCCCAGTATGTTACTACAGTGATCCATGCAATACTGAAATGTTATTTTCTTTAGTGCATTATCTCCATAAAATGTGGACTGTTAGTCCAAGAATCACTTTTCTGTGTACACACTTCTGCTCTTTCCTGAGTGGCTTCGTGGCAGTGTTTTTTGATTGGTTTTTGGGTTTGTTTCTTTTTTTTAAGCCAGTTCAGGCATTTTGTTGGGAGCAGAAGAAGCCCTCTCTATTTCACAGAAATCAATGAGTCTATGAAACTTACCCCAAATATTCCCTTTTTACTGTGGGTATTTACTATTTAAACTATGTGTTTTTGTTGTTGTTGAATATCAACAGAGAGCAGACTATCTGAGAAATAAGCGTATTTATACCCAATCTTCTGGAAAAAGGAATAGAAGAAAATAGAGAAGGGAGCAGTATCACAAGAAGAAAATGCTGTGCGCAGAACAGTATTCCACTTAAATGGTACACTTTTACCCATCTGTTACTGGAAAAAGTCTAAAGAGGTGCTATCCAACCTAGCAGACTTGAGTTGAGAAGAGTGAGGACAGACTTATTTTACAAACATCTAGGTTGTACGGATATTTTTCATCAGCATGCACTATCTTTGTCATTTTTAGAATATCAGTAATTTTAAAAAGATAAATGAAAAGCAAGGAGCCTGGTTTTAAAATATGGAAAAGAGAAGACACAGATTCCAAGTGGTATCCTACACCATCTTTTCCCCCAAACTGTGATAGCTGCATTTCTTTTGCAGTGTTTATTGAATGTTTGTCTCTCCTTTTTTTTAATATAATTTTATTTATTTTATTTATTTATTTTTGTCTGCATTGGGTCTTCATTGCTGTGTGCAGGCTTTCTCTAGTTGTGGTGAGCGGGGGCTACTCTTCATTGCGGTGCGTGGGCTTCTTATTGCGGTGGCTTCTCTTGTTGCGGAGCACGGGCTCTAGTTGGGCGGGCTTTAGTAGTTGTGACATGCGGGCTCAGTAGTTGTGGCTCGCGGGCTCTAGAGCGCAGGCTCAGTAGTTGTGACGTGCGGTCTTAGTTGCTCCGTGGCATGTGGGATCTTCCCGGACCAGGGCTCGAACCTGTGTCCCCTGCATTGGCAGGCGGATTCTTAACCACTGCGCCAAGAGGGAAGTCCCCCTCCTTCTTGTTTTTAAAAGGTTTGTCCCTTTTTTTTACATATGGGTTATCAGCACAGTGTTGTGGAAGTAGGAGATAGAACCAACATGCTTTGAGGAGTCAACTAGGATAGGTTTGTAGGCTAGAACTTCTGCTTGCTTGCTATGGCTCCTGGAACCAATTATTTAACTTCTCAGGCTTAGGTTCCTCATCTAGGAAATGGAGATACTGTTGAGTGCTTACTTGTGCTCGTCTAATATTTGCAACACCCTTGGAAAGAAATGAACCTTCCCAAGTAAAGTACAGAAATGAAAATTGAATCCACCTTTGTCTGATTCCAAATCTCATGTTCTTAACCAATATTGACCTCTGAAGGTTTTCTGGGCTTTTGAAATGTATAAGGATGTATTCCCGTCTAATTGAAGGGGTTTCTAGTAGGTCCTTACACACAGCTGTTAATAAATACACCCAATAAAATCATTCCGATATTGCTTGGATTTTGTGAAGATGTAACAGAGTCTCTGTGAAGCTTCATTCAGTGTCTTGCAGAGGGAGAATGTACCTCTTTGGGAGAGATTCCCTGTTTTTCAAGCCCCAACAATCAGAACACTTCTATTATTAAATTTCACTAACGGTGAAGTTCCCTCTTCTAAATTCTGCCTGGAAAATGAGTGATTTCCCAAAACATAATTGCCAAACTGGCATTATTATGACTTCTTCTGTGCTTCCAGTGGGTAGCTTCCGGCAAATAGCTGAGTGTTGGTGCTTTAATGCCTGTACGTTCTTACAAGCACAGCTAATTACCTTCATTTTTACCTCATATAATCCTGGCAGTGGATACATAAATCTATTTGTGGTAATCCCAAGTGAGCCACAAGAATTAATATTAATGGAAAATGTGAAAGCATTGAGATTATGCCAGCCTGCTGGTCATCACCAATAATGATTATTATGATAAACATTAATTTAGATAAAGATGTGGATTAGGCCATAAAACTCCAGAATGTGCAGTGGCCACAAACCAACAGAAAATGGAATGGCTTCACTTAAAAAAACCCTGCAGAAATAAGAAAATTAAACACTGGTTTACTTACCCTTTAAGTCACTTTAGTGTCCTGCTGTAGAAAGTGTTTTCGAAAGTGCCCATGATTTGAAATACTGAACTGCCTTTTCAAAAATGGTTGTAGTCTGTATAAACATATGGAAAACATATAAAATAGTGTTCTATACCCAGCAAGAAATTCATAAATGTTGTTTATTATAAAGCAGTATAGGAGTTTTTAATAAGGGATTTTAATGGTTATTCAAATTTTTATAAACCATGAAGGCAATTTTTCAAAATACACAAATAATACAGATAATGGCAAGTTTATCCCTTTTGATTTCAGAAATTCTAGACAAGATGACATTTAAAAAATCCTTCTCTTTTATGAAGAATTTAACCAAATATGTGGTATTTTCATGTTTATTCTTTTATTGAACCAGAGATTTATTGAATGCCTAGGGTGTGCTTGCTACTCTCCTTTGGCCTGGACTGACTGTCTTGCATATTCAGGCCCAGGGACAGAGCCTCAGAAACAGTGCTTGGTACATGGTAAGTGCTTAGTGAGTATCTGCTTAGATTTTTATTTTTGTTTACTTACTTTTACACATAATGGTGGCTAACGTTTTTGACAAGACTTGGTTTAAATGTCACCACAACTTTGGAGCATTTTTTGACTTCCTCTTATCGACCTGATCTCTACAGCTTCTGTGCCCCACCAGCTCCTTATTTGTACTTAAAAATAAATAAATAAATATGATATTTGTTTGTTTACACACATTTCCTCTAATAAGCTGCAAACTTTCTTGGAGTGTGCATCTGCAGGTGTAGGTATCTGTTCATCAGGCATTCTGTCTATTCTCAGTCTTTAATACAGCACATGACAACTGATATTGAATGGGCATATTCCCCTTTGGGACTCTGTGTCTTGACTCTGGGACAGTCCCTACCAACAGATGGTACTGTTAGGTTGTAAAGTCCTCAAGAATAAAGCTCTCAGAGCAGTTTCTCAGACTAAAGTATGCGTTGGAATAACCTGAGGGATTTGATACCACACAGATTCCTGGGTCCTGCCCCCTAAAGGTTCAGATTCAGTAGTGTTGGTTGGGGCCCAAGAATTTGCATTTCTAACAAGCGTGCAGGTGCTGCAGGTGATGCAACTCTGTGGACCACATTGTGTTACCACTTCTTTAGACCCTTATTGGTTGAGAAGTAAAAGGATATTTATTCAGTAGAGTCATTTTTTTAAACTAAAATAAATCTAATTAGGTGTTTGTAGGAATATGTATCTGTTTGGTGCTTGGAAAGATTATAGGCTATAGGAAAATATTATCCTTTAGGGAAATTGTAAATACATAATTAAGGCATTTTGAAATCCCCTTAACTTGTAGTGTTCTTGCTATTATTTATATCATTTGTCTTAAACTAAGTATACCTTTCTTTTCATATATAAATGGTATAACGTAATAATAAACTCTTACTCCCCAATCCTCCATCCCATTATTCAAGAAAACCACTGTTAAGTTTCTTAGTCTTAACAGAAGCACTCTATGCAAATAGATATTGATGCATTTCTTTATACACACAGGATCGGCAATTTTCTTACCATGCTAAACATATCTTGGATAATTTTCAGTATCAGTATTTGAAACCCTTGTGCATAAATTCATTTTAATCAGTTTTGCTTGTGAGTTCTATTATACAATGAATGTTAAATACACTGCTAAATGTAAGACATAACTGGGTAGTGGAGAAAGGCGTATAGTAAAATGAATGCAATGCGGTTTCAGTTCTGATGAGAGAAATTATTCCTCTTTCTCTCCTTGCCTCCCTTCCTCACTTCCCTTTTTCCTTACAGTATAAACATGCCGAGCGCCTAGGCCATGCCAGGCACTGTATTAGGCACTGTGAATACAAACAAATGAGGATCCTGCCTTCAAGTAGGTCTGTAGACTGGGGTAGAGATAGAGAAATGTAGATAGAGAAATGTAGATGATTACAGTGTATAATGTAGCCAGGTGCAAGACATTTTAGAATGGTTACCTCAGTTTCAGAGGTAATGAAAGTCTACCCAGAAGAAAAATTACTTGGGATTGCACTCAGAGGTCAAGCATGAAGGCCAATACTGTTCTCCATGGAAACCCAGAAAGGAGAGTCACAGACGCCCCTCTGGGTGGTGGTGAAGATTTCAAAGGGTATTTGTACTGCACCTTAAAGAGTGAGTGGCATTTAACCAGATTAAGAAGGCAGACGTGCACTGCAAGCAGAAAAAAATAAAGAAATAATGAAAAAGGAGATATAGTACTGTCATCATAAGGAGTTCTGTGATTCTGGAGTTTATTTTCGGAAGGGGAAAGACCAGAAACTTAGGCAGAGGCTGGGTTATAAAGAACCTTAATCATCGCAATGAAAAGTTTGAGTTTTATCCTCGGGACACCCTAGCCATTTTCAAGCAGGGAAGGGATATGATCTTTTCTTGGTGGTTTGTTTGTTTTTGTTTGTTTTGGGTTGGGTTGGGTTGGGTTTGGTTTTTAAAAGTTATTTCTTCTAGCTTCATAGAAAATAGAGTGGAGTTGGAAGCACTTGCAAGAATGGAGATGGGTTTTGTAGAGAAATGTTTCAATAATAGAAGTAAACGATTTAGAGGACATGAACTAGACTGCAAACTCTACAAATGTATGGGTGGTGTCTGTCTTATTTCCCTCTCAATCCCTAGTACCCAGCTCATTTACTGTCACTTAATGGCAGTTGACTAAAAGGACAGTGAGTTGCTGGTTGAGTTTTGAGAAACAAAGATGTAATATTTGATAGTAAAAGCAGGTTTGGAAGGGAAGAGAATGTATTTGCTGTTGGCCTTGTGAACTGTGGTGTTTCTATGGGTCAGCTACCTAGAGGTGTCCTTAGAATGGATTATTCCTCTTTTATGTGGCTGGGTTTCACAGCTTCTCCTCTCTTTTGGACTGCCTCCTTCTATAACATAAACAAAATATTCTGTCTATGTCCTCAATACGATTTCTCACCAACATGGCTCACTGTGAATGTCACTCTTACCGTTATTACTTCTTTATTCAACCAGGGAGACATGGCCCAGTTCAAAATAATGGTGTTCACTCATATTTGTTGTATATCTAAAGTTCTCTTTGGGCCGTTCTTTCTCCTGTGTGAAACTGAGTTTCACATCTGGAGATTTGCTAATCAAGAAGAGGACCACTTTCCTTTCAGAAACATAGCCTTTGAAACCCTAGCTAGTTTCACAAAAGAAATAATTTTGAAACATAGGCTCTTTTAAGCTAAACATAATAACCTACTCCAAAATGAACATGGCAGACTAATTTAAAAATAGCTGCATGAAGGTTTCCTCAAGGATACTGTCCTTATTAATCTGGATTTTTACTTGTTGATTGAGAAAAAAGCTTGGGATAATTCATCAAATATGCACGTAGGGTTGTATACTTAAAAGAGAACTAATGAAGATACCCTGGAGACATTATTTTGAGTACTCTCCCCGCCCCCCCCCCCCCGACACATCTTCCCTTCGGTACTCGCATCTTAACACTTTCTCATATAGCCCAGATACGCTCAAGACTATATTAAAAAACTTCTGCTTGGTAACTTGAACAATTATGCAACAGCATTGACCTTCTTAAAGCTCAAATAGACTTTAGAAAACTCCCTCTTCTTCATCCCTCATCCCGCCTCAGCTTGGGTGTTATCAGTTATAGGCAGCACTCTAGATCGGAAGGGAGGGAGTCATTGTCTTTGGGAATCATTCCACGTTGAGCTCATGGTCATCATCTTTTAAAGTGCATTCCCTGGTGCTAGAGTGGCGTTAGATAAGATAAGCCTGGCACTTCCCAGGGGAAATCACCACCTCTTCCCCCACTCCTACCACTTCTCCCCATTGCTCTTTGTATATATTTGCTTTAATCAGGTCTGCTTTCAATGTTTCTTATTTGACACAGTTTCTGAATCCCTTCATCATCCAAATTATTCTTATCTGCTTTAATATGTTAGCATTCTTTTTGTAGTACCATGGAAACAGGGGCCTTCTCCTCTTTTCCAAGAACTGTCCCCTCTCTGCCACCCGCAGCAGACTTTCTTCTATTGGTTAAATACACGTGAGGAATCCCAGAACATTTTCTCTCCATGATCCCACACATTTTTTTCAAGCCAGTTAATTGCGTGCATTTTCTCAAGAAGAATATTTGTTAAATACAAAGGGAATTTCTAAACTGCTACAAGTAATAATCACGTTACAATTATTATGCTCACTATATCACAGGGTAGTAAGTCTGCTATCATGAGGCATACTAAGGCAGGATGGTACAGGAAGATAGTAGATAATTTGGAGAAAAGCTTTATGTAGCTAGTATTTAGACCAAGTAGATAACCTTTAATCTCTACTATGATTAAACTGTTCCTTCAAATTAAATTTTGAGTCTATAAAGTGTTTTAAACATGTTACCAAGACTATCTTAGATTCATGGAAAATTGTTCCATTTTAATACTCACAATGTGAGAGCGCATTATTTTGTCACTCAGAGATTCTGAGTTGCTGGACCTTCGGGCTCCAAAAGTGTAAGTGCTTAGGAATGAAGGAATTGTCATTTTTCACTAGAAATAATTCACGACACCAATATAGGACTTAAGTACAGTTTGGAGAAATAAAAAATGATCTCTGTCCTCTAGCCTAATTAGTTTCCTTGATAGCAATGATACTGCAATTCTCAGAAAGAAACAAATGATAGGAACATAGTTATCTTGATAATAAGTTTCTAATGAATTACTGATCTTCATATTAAAAAAAGACTTAGAATTTTGTATCAAATATCACACTGTGATTAGACTCACAAAATTACAAAATACATTGGAAGCCCAGTTGGTGCCAAAAGTGAAATAATGAACTATCTGAGGGGCAAAGACATCTTAATTTTAAGTACTTTTTAATTATAAGTGCACAAAATCTGTAATCAAGAAACTGAGGAATATTTCTGTACAATAAATTGGATCTGGAAGATAATGGGGTGTTTGTCATTTTTCATTAAATGAGAGTATTAGGATATGTCAATGCATAGATGAAATACAGAGTGTCTTCCCATGGTATCATCATCTTTTCACCAAAGTATTTTTTTTAAACATCTTTATTGGAGTATAATTGCTTTATAATGTTTTGTTAGTTTCTGCTGTATAACAAAGTAAATCAGCTGTATGCATACGTGTATCCACATATCCCCTCCCTCTTGCGTCTCCCTCCCACCCTCCTTATCCCACCCCTCTAGGTGGTCGCAAAGCACCTAGCTGATCTCCCTGTGCCACGTAGCTGCTTCCCCACTAGCTATCTATTTTACATTTGGTAGGGTATATATGTCAGTGTTACTCTCTCACTTCGTCCCAGCTTACCCTTCCCCCTCCCTGTGTCCTCAAGTCCATTCTCTACGTCTGAATCTTTATTCCTGTCCTGCCCCTAGGTTCATCAGAACCTTTTTTTTTTTTTTTAGATTCCATATGTATGTGTTAGCATACGGTATTTGTTTTTCTCTTTCTGACTTACTTCACTCTGTATGACAGACTCTAGGTCCATCCACCTCACTACAAATAACTCAATTTCATTTCGTTTTATGGCTGAGTAATATTCCATTGTATATATGTACTGCATCTTCTTTATCTGTTCATCTGTCGATGGACACTTAGGTTGCTTCCATGTCCTGGCTGTTGTAAATAGAGCTGCAATGAACATTGTGGTACATGACTCTTTTTGAATTATGGTTTTCTCAGGGTATATGCCCAGTAGTGGGATTGCTGGGATTATGCACTCTTATTTTAGCGGATAAACAAGCCTATTTAAATTGGCTGCGATTCTTTTTAAATATCAAGAGGATTGGAAAAAAAAATTGGAAGACAGTCTAGAAAAAAGGAGACAGGTGAGTTGTCTGATTTTATAAAGGACAAAATTAGTTAAGGAGGTGGAGAGGTAGGTTGAAGGAATAGCCAAAAGAAAACTATGTTGAAGGGTAATTTGAAGTTTTTGGATATTACAGAGCCATTCATTCTAATTCGAGGTTCACCTTCTCTACATTACCATATTTTCTAAGAACCACTCTCTAAGGTATGGTGAGAAATTCCAAAATGGATTTGCATCTGACACTTTTTCTAGTGGAGGAGCTAAAATCTGTTTACAAATGACAGTATTTCTACATATTGTGAAATGAGAAGGATTCAGATATGATACCAAGAACATCTTCCAGGGGATGAAATGAGGAAGATTCACTTCCAGAGAATTTCAGGAAAGTTGAAAAGTACAGATTTTAAAAAATCCATTTGCTTTGTGCTTTTTCTTGTTACAAAAGTAATATATGGTTATTGAAAAAGTTATAAAGCATAGATAAGTCAAAAGCAATAAAGCTGCTCTTAGTCTCACCATTCAGAATAAGCTGGGGCAAGGGTTTGAGTCAAGGTTGAATGAGAAGATTCAATTAAAGATAAAACAGATACAAAGTAGTTAAAGGCAACATATAGGTAGAAGGATTGTTTTGTGTAAATTCTTACTCAGATTTATACATTTAAGAGTAGTTTACCTATGATTGGAAGGAAAATTGTTTTTGTGTAAAGAAACAGTGGCCTTTCTGTTTTGTTCTGAAGTTTTCAAACAGTAGCTATTCAGGCTGGCTATAAAATTAAAGGAAAACAAGGGAGTCAAAGTACATAGAAAAAGAGAAAGCTAATAAAAGATTCTTGCTAATGTTGAAGATATAGCTGCGAAGAGAAAGGAAAAAATACCTCTCCAAGTCTGCTAGAAGTAAATGTCCATAAATTCAATAAGAAAAAGCAAACTTGTGAATTAATTAATGCAGGAACTAGGCAAATAATAAAAAATGTGCAAGCCACTTACTTTCCAATGTTTTATTCACTCTTTTGTGAGTACAAAAACAAACAAACAAAAAACTGCTCCTTGATTTAAGAGAACAGCTACTGATGAAAAGCATTGTAATTGTTAAATTCCCCCATCCTAGAAACAGCCCTGATTTGAATAATAGGTGAATGATGCCCAATGTCTTTTCTTCTGCATCTTCTTCACTGAACCATTAGATTTAAAAATGAGAAAATGAATAGAAGTAATAAGAAGGAAAAGGTTAGAATTTAGAGGAATGTATTGCAAGTAGTTCTCTACCACACCGTAAAATCTTAACTAGAATATCCACATCAATGGAGAGACATGCAGTTGAAAAAAGAACTCAGCGTGAAGGTTTGGAAATATTCCAAACAACACAAATGTCAGGTCAGGCACCTAGGGATTGGCGTCTGATGATGTCAGTGATTTGAGGTTAAAAAAAAAAAAAATTCCCTTGGGAATTTCTCCAAAGTAAGTTTTAATAAGTATAATTATTGCCTTCTGTTAAATATATAATGTAATAGCACTCTGTTACTGTACACCTTGCCTCAATTGTAGGATTATGTAATACTGAGGGCCTACTCTGTGCCAGATTCTATTCTAAGGGCTTAATGTGAAATGTCTCATTTTATACTCACAAAAACCTAGTAAGTGTGGATTTTTGGAGTGTGGATACTGAGAGTTGGTGCCCAACATCTTATAACTACCAGGTAATAGGATCAGGATTTGTACCTTTGTTGTCTAATTCCATAGCTTGTGCTCTTAACTACCCTTCTATATTTCTCCTTCTATGAAGCAGTTGATTTTATATAACACATTTTTCAGCAAATATGTGCAATTCCATCTTTCTCAAGTACATGATTTGAGAATGCATAATTGCATTAAACCATGGCCTACCGCTATAGTTGGTGACTATATATCTTTCCAATTGCATGTTATTGTGTTTGTTTGGTTTTTTCTAACCCATCAGTGCTTCAAAAAATACTAAATACATCATGTTTCAGGAGTTTATGCAGCCTCATTTTAAAGACCGGGTAGAAATTTCTGAGATCTTAGGACACGCAATCAAAAATAAAAATGTTAGCTCTTTGTTGCCACATGCAACCACATAAATACAGGATGCCTTATTCAGCAATACCGTGCGCACCATCACCAAGCAGTGTTTATATATGTACCTACGTAACTAAGGCACCAGTTGGTACCTAAACCAAATGATTTGCTAAGTCACCATGGTGATATGGATTAACAATCAGGCAGAACAAGTCTGGGGTCATGTACCAAAGAAATCCTACCCAAGGTCAAAGATCTTTATTGGAAATACAGAGTGGAAAGATTTCACTGAATTTTGTTATCTCAGCAGTACACTAACAATGAAGAAAAGATAAAAAACCTCAAAGGTCAGCATGTCTTTGGGTAGCTAGGAAGCAAGTAAGCATTTTAGAAGCAAGATAAATGGCTCCAAAGCCATAACCATAGCTAATCCCCATCTAATTCAGCATTATGCCTAAGTGCCTTTGCACATGCTGCTTGAAACAGAGCCCACTCCATTTTATCCGCCTGTTTAATTTCCAACCATTCTTCAGTTATAGTAACAAAATGGTAAGGATGACAAAGACTATAACAGAAGTGATAACAAACTCATGTTTCTGAACACTAACCCAGATGCGTGCAAAACAACATCTCACTGAGATTTCATAACAACCTAAAAGGGGTGTAGTATTATCACTGTTTTCTAGATGAGGAGATGGAGTTTAAAAGAGGTAAAATAATCTGCCTAAGGCTGCCTAGTTGATATGTACCAATTCTGGGTTTCAAATACACAAGTCTTGTGAGTGACTTTGCAAATTTTTCTTTCCTGTATATTCAAATCACAAAAGCGAATATCCTCTTCTCTATGAAGTCTTCCTTGTTCCCTCCTCCAAGTGCCTATCACTCTTACACCCAGCAGAGCTGGGATCGTCACACACTCCCCATTTTGTTCTCACAGCTCCTGATATACACTGTTTTTAGAAAATATATTAAACACTAGTATATACTTTTTCATTTCTATCTTTCTACTAAACAACAAGTGCCTTGAAGGCAGGAACCATCTCTTATTTTTACTATAATTACTATAACAAATAGGTAAATAATGGATGAAGGATTAATTAAATCAGAGCAGTCAAGGAAGATTTTAAAGAGCAAGAACCTTTGAGAAGAACATGAAGGTAAAGGTACAGGGAAGGTGAGGTGGGAGAGGCAGCGTAACAGCTAGATGGAAGACTTGAACCGAAGCACAGTCTAGAGAATCCATTGTGCTTGAAAAGTGCTGAAGAGTCTTTGGTGATTGGAGTGAGAAGCAGTCTGGTGAAAGTGGGGATGCTAAGAGGTGGGACTGGATGTTGGACCTTGGACCTCCTTATAAAGGAGCTTAAATGCCAGGCTAAACAATTGGGACATGAGTATGCTGACACAGGGAATCATCAGATAATTTTGTGTTGGAAAAAGACACATTCAGGTAATTGTTTTAAAACACTATCGTTGCTTGCAATGTGGAAAGAATGGATTAAAGCAGGTTGGGAGACCAATTAACAGGCTACTGTAGAAGTTTTTTAAAATATAAATTGAGAGCTGGAATCAAAGCATCAGGAATGAGGATGTAAGGATTATATTGATCTGAAAGACATTGCAGGGGTGAAATCAATGGCATGTATAGGGAGAAGAATGCATTTAAAGTATCTCTGAGATAACCTAGTGCATGCCGGAAGATGATACTACTATCAAAAACACTAGGTAAAGAACCAATTTGAGAGCTGAACAGTACAGTTTTGGCTGTCTTTGGTTTGTGCTACTTACAGGACAACCATGAGAGTATACCCAAGAGAATATTGGGAATTCAAACTTAGACAATGAAAGAAGTCAGAACTGAAGAATTCTACTTGGGAGCCATTAGAAAATAAGGGATGTTGGAACTTTGGACATCAGTGAGAAATACTGAGAAGAGGCTGTTAAATTTGGTTCTTCAGACCTCAGTGCTAATGTTCAAGAGAGAAATTTTCTACTTAGGAAAGTGGATCTGCTCCCTGACCTCATTCATCATTGCTATATGTCTAGCAAGTGATATCTAATCCTTCACACATAGTAGATGCTCAATATATATTTAGAGTGGCTGAACTAATTTGTTTTGAAGACACTGAATAAAAGTAACAGACAAAAATAATCCTTGGAAGAGGGGAAAATTGAAAGAATACAAAAGTATTAAAAAAAGAAAATACAAGAAAAGATGGGTTCCATGATACAGGTAGAGCAGGTGACAGTGCCAAAGAGACAAGGCACTTGTAAATGGGTGACATTATGCTTAGGATCTGGAGTTAGACAGCTTGGGTTTAAATGCTACTCCCCCATTTACTGTCTTTGTGACCTTGAGCAAATTATTTAAAGTCTCTGAGTATGAGTTTCCTCAGCAGTAAAATGAAGCCCATATGGCTCCTACAGAGGGTTGTTGAGGTGAGACTCATATCGAGTGAGCTCAACTACAAGTGACCCTAAACTTGATGACAGCAGCATAAGTGTAATGATTGTAAGTCAAAATTTACCACATTTTAGCTTAACGTCCGGATCAACATAGAATAGAACTTACCTAGGTTTGGGGCCGGGGTTGGTAGGTCTCATGAGAGGTGAAGGGAGGCATCAGTGAGATGTCTAATTACATTCATGTTCTATTGCTGCTGTAACAAGTGACCACAATTTTTTAAAATTAATTATTTTTGGCTGCGTTGGGCCTTCATTGCTGTGTGCGGGCTTTTTCTAGTTGCGGCGAGCAGGGGCTACTCTTTGTTGCGGTGTGCAGGCTTCTCATTGCAGTGGCTTCTCTTTGTTGCAGAGCACAGGCCCTAGGCGCACAGGCTTCATTAGTTGTTGTGTGTATGCTCAGTAGGTGTGGCGTGCGGGCTCTAGAGTGCAGGCTCAGTAGTTGTGGCACATGGGCTTAGTTGCTCCATGGCATGTGGGATCTTCCTGGACCAGGGCTTGAACCTGTGTCCCCTGCATTGGCAGGTGGATTCTTAACCACTGTGCCACCAGGGAAGTCCTGACCACAAATTTAAACCACACGTATGTATTATGTCACTGTTCTCTAAGTCAAAAGCTCAACACAGGTCTCACTAGGCTAAAACCAAGTTGCCAGCAGGGCTGTGTTCCTCTCTGGATGATCTGGGGAGAATTTGTTTCCTTGCTTTTTCCAGTTTTCTGAAGGTGTCCACATCCCTTCAGTCTTGGCCCCTTTCTTCAAAGCCATCAGTGCCATGTCTCTTTGACTCTTCTGTTGTCACATCTCTGTAACTTCTCCCTGCATACCTAGATTCCTCCCCAGGAGACAAACAATCTTAGCAATTTCTAATATTCCCTTATAGAGTTAGTTAATTCATACACGTGTAATAAATACGTTTAGTCTTTACTCAAATGGTAACAAGCTGACACACTGTTTTATAACCTTGTCTTATTACTTAGTAAAGGAGCTTGGACATATTTCTCTATCAGTACATAAAGAGCCACCTCATTCTTTTTTTAACATGTGAATGGTAATCTAGGACTTTTCACCTTTCCCATGCAAATTAATGTTTTCAGCAGGGTTACAAATAGGCAGGAGGAGGGAGTGAGGCTGGTTTAACAGAGCTATTCTAACGCAGTTAGTAGGAGGAGAAGCAAAAAGGTTGTTCCATGCTCTCCTGCCTTAAAATGAGAGAATGAGAACAGAGTTTGGGGATGTTCTACCTCCTCCACAGTCACTGCTAATTGTATTTTAATACTAGATCTTTGTATGATTAGCGATATTATATTTCAAATTATACTGCAATACATAGAGGGTCTAATTTTTTATAATTTTTTTTTAAACATCTTTATTGGAGTATAATTGCTTTACAATGGTGTGTTAGTTTCTGCTTTATAACAAAGTGAATCAGCTCTACATAAACATATATCCCCATATCTCTTCCCTCTTGCCTCTCCCTCCCTCCCACCTTCCCTATCCCACCCCTCTAGGTGGTCATAAAGCACCAAGCTGATCTCCCTGTGCTATGCGGCTGCTTCCCTCTAGCTAGCTATTTTACGTTTGGTAGTGTATATATGTCCATGCCACTCTCTCACTTTGTCCCAGCTTACCCTTCCCCCTCCCCATATCCTCAAGTCCATTCTCTAGTAGGTCTGTGTCTTTATTCCCGTCTTGCCACTAGGTTCTTCATGGCCTTTTTTTTTTTTTTCTTAGATTCCATATATA
Organism: Eubalaena glacialis; assembly: GCF_028564815.1. Taxonomy (NCBI): domain Eukaryota; kingdom Metazoa; phylum Chordata; class Mammalia; order Artiodactyla; family Balaenidae; genus Eubalaena; species Eubalaena glacialis. The sequence continues at coordinate 151,572,565 of NC_083716.1, read as the reverse complement.
TGTGTTAGCATACGGTATTTGTTTTTCTCTTTCTGACTTACTTCACTCTGTATGACAGACTCTAACTCCATCCACCTCACTACAAATACCTCCTTTTCATTTCTTTTTATGGCTGAGTAATATTCCATTGTATATATGTGCCACATCTTCTTTATCCATTCATCTGTCAGTGGATACTTAGTTGCTTCCATGTCCTGGCTATTGTAAATAGAGCTGCAATGAACATTTTGGTACATGACTCTTTTTGAATTATGGTTTTCTCTGGGTATATGCCCAGTAGTGGGGTTGCTGGGTCGTATGGTAGTTCTATTTTTAGTTTTTTAAGGAACCTCCATACTGTTCTCCACAGTGGCTGTATCAATTTACATTCCCACCAACAGTGCTAGAGGGTTCCCTTTTCCCCACACCCTCTCCAGCATTTATTGTTTGTAGATTTTTTGATGATGGCCATTCTGACTGGTGTGAGGTGATACCTCATTGTAGTTTTGATTTACATTTCTCTAATGATTAGTGATGTTGAGCATTCTTTCATGTGTTTGTTGGCAATCTGTATATCTTCTTTAGAGAAATGTCTATTTAGGTCTTCTGCCCATTTTTGGATTGGGTTGTTTGTTTTTTTGATATTGAGCTGCATGAGCTGCTTGTAAATTTTGGAGATTAATTATAATGTCTTCTTATTTAGGAAAAAGGTTAAGTGAAAAACCAAAGCACCCCAATCTCTGATACCAGAGGTATGGTAGAGATCTATTACTATAAAGATAAATATTTCAGAAAGTCATGGTTTTTGTTTGCTTAAAGTTTGTGAAGAGAAAACAACATGTTTTAGTTGCAAAATTTATGTTGAAAAGTTAAGAGGTTTGAATAGTATCTTTAATATTCTTTCTAAATATGAAATTATAATAGGATGGGAAAGATGTCACTAAAAATCGTAGAATGCCTATTATATGTGAGAATCCACCCAAATTTTTGAATTACTGTATTTTTTAGTCTTGAATAATTTTTGAAGATGGGTGTTATTATGTTTATTTTACATAAAAAGCCTTTGATTATTATCTTTGACCATTTCTAAGTATTTATGCATATATTCTATTCTATTTTTAAAAATACTATACTATATATTCATTTTAGCCGCAGAAGTACTGCAAGGTAACTCTACACTATAGACTGCAGGGAAGAACAGGTAGATCTTGTTTGAATTCTAACACTCGCAACATGTGTATTATTGAATATCCAAGACTGAGAGTTAAAATTGAACTATCAGGATTGCTCTCAATCTGGGTGTGTGAATGTTTATAACAAAAGTGCACAGAAGAGATGAAATTTGACATGGTTATTTTCACTAACAACAAACATTTTGTGAATCTGCGGGACATGGGATTTGGTGGTGACTACTATAAATGTAAGGATTTTAGGTTAAACATGTCTTTCCAAATTACTGTTTGTAGGACGTAGCTCGAATGTCATTTTATCTGATGGCCACAAGCGGAATTAGTCATCTGTCTCCTCCTTCCATAGCATGTTAAAATCGAAACATAAATCTGTTTGCATATCTGTCTCAACAAAAGCTGAGTGCTTAGATGGCAAGGTCTACTTTCTTGATTATGTTTCTATCCAAATATAGCAAAATATCTGGGACTTTGATAGTAACTCTTTGTAGAAGGAATGGACATTATCTGGATTATAGTATTTCTTGCATACCTAACCTACTCAATTCCTTTTAGTGTTTAAATCGTAGGTAGACCTGTGTCTTATGCTTTGAAGTCAAAAAGCTTGTTTTCTGAGAGAAGAGTTTGATTTGAAGGATCGCCTTTTGGGAATTAAAAGTTCTCTATTGGATGTTTTGTGATGTTATGTTTTTGAGCAGCTACATAGGATGTTCTGTATACATTTTAATTTTATGCCAACTACCATAGTCTTCTTTAATGTTTCTCTTTGTGTGAAATAAAAATTCAGAGAATGATTCACCACCTCTGGCATGTCATTTTAATATTTCAGAAGAGTGGTATTGGCAACTTAATATTTGAGCACAGGAGATTTTTAGCTTAGGAAATCAGGAAAAAGTACAAGGAATCCAGGTAATAACTATGTTTCAATGATCCCATAATAGTACAAGTTCATCATAATGGCTGTTGTTATAATATGTTTTGTCTCAGATTTTACAACATTCACTAAATTCATTGGTATACAAGTTAGGAATTCCAAATTGCTCTTCAATTAAACTAGAAGTCAAGCACTGCTTTATAACAGAGTTCCCCTCTAAAGTAATCAAGAGCACTTCAATAATGACGTTGTCTTTGGCTTCCTCTGGGGCTCAAGTTATTAGTGCAGATAACTCTAAACATTTTTCTCGCCTAACTCAATTGTTATTGAAATTACACTCTTGGAAACTCAAAAATTAAAGCTAGCCAAATAAAGCCATCTTTGAATTTCCCTTTAAGAAAACCTAAATTAGAGGACACACTGCTAACACACTTATAAATGTACCTCATAATAATGATAATCTTTAAACATGACCAACTTTGTATCTGTCAGTCAACATGAGGGTGTAATGTTTTGTGGTTCTTATACAAAATGACCAGCATACTCCCCAAATGTGTTAAATTTCCATAGGATCTTGGCTTCTTTCTCCCCTTCAATTTGCATAGATAGAGTTGTGTTACTTTAGTCTTATTGCTTAATGCTTTTGAGTCTCCATTTCTCCATCGATAGAAAGAGAGGATTAAATGAAATAATGTGTGTGCTAAATTGTTGATGGTCTATTAAGCAAAAAACAAGATTTAAATACTAGTTCATTATTTGAGCAGCCTAGCTTAAGTTGGGGGCTATTTGTAAAATATACATTTTTGTCAGGATGCTTTTGAAATAGTAACATACTTTTTTTTTTTTTTGGTCTGGAAAGCTCATTTCTGTAATTTTCTGTTTGCCTAACATAGGGCTTGACTAACTGTGATCTGCAGCCCAAATCTGGCCTGTGGCTTGCTTTTGTGATGCTCATGGTTTTACATTTTTGAATGCTTGAAAAAAATCCAAAGATTTTGTAACACATGAAATTTTATGAAGTTCACATTTTGTTATTCATAAATAAAAGTTTATTGGAAAAGGGCCATGCTTATTTATTTTCATAATGTCTGTGATGTCTTTCATGATATAATGGCAGGGTTGGATTATTGCAATAGAGTGTGTGCTCTACAAAGCCTTAAATATTTATGATCCGGCTCTTTAGAGGAAAGCTTTGCAGACCCCTGGTCTAATCCTATAACCATCACCTGAGTTGGAAATAGCAAATATTCTTTATAGGCTTTGATTGAAAAAATCAGAAATACCTAAAGAACTGGAAAATGGGAACAATGAAATTACTTTACGATTTGATTGAGAAAACCGGAAATAGCAAAAGCAATGGTGTGATCGTGGAAACAATGTAATTCATGTCATCGATTGCTTCAGAAATATGCCCACTTTCAAAAGCAAATTAAAATGACCGGAGGAAAAGCTGAATCATCATGTCTGTGTTTCCTCTGTTTCTCTAAATGCTGGAAACACATCCAGTTCTACGGCTTGACTATATCCTAACCTAAATATTTGAGAGCAGCTTCCTGGGGCACCACTGTCTCTCTGCACCAGATTCATGATAATCATACACAGTTTGCATTTCATCTCAGGAATGCTGGCATCACATAATCATTGATAAGTTTTGATCATAATTCATGTAGGCTTACAACTCCTCAAATTTTTTATTTTTATAATATAACTTGAATGCCACGAACATGTAGCTTACTGAACATATCTCTGTGTGCACACCTAAGTCTTATTTCCAAATCAGTTGCTTCCGGAAAAAGTTCCTTCCAGTATGTCTTTTTCTGTAATTCATGAGACTAACAGATGAAAGACACTATGTGTGAGTAGATGTGGATTCATCACTGGCCCATCTGTATTTAGTGTTTAAAATGAACCATATTTCCAAAGTCCGAATGATCTGAGGTTCATAACTCAGTTGTAATAGGTTGCTAGAGTAATGAGTGATGATTTTTGTAGAATAAAAAAGCTAAAAAGTATTTTTAGCGGTGATACCAGAAAAGAGCTGTTAAAGCTTTGCACTTTACCAATCATATCCTTGTCGTTTACTATAGAAGCTAGGGAGGGAATCTTTGAACTAAAGCTCACATAATAATAATTGAAGACAAATGGGCATATCAAATACCTTCTGCTTTTTGTGCTCTTTGACACTAAACATCTTGGGGATTCTCTGAGATACTAGAGTCTACAGAAATCATGCTCAGAACAGCAGCCACATGGTGGTTGTATGGACTCCTTGCACAAACACACCAGGATTTTTTTTTTCATCCTACATATATGAACATATATGCATAGACATGTGTGGTCAGTAAACACAGAAACAAATTTACATATCATCATGACCCATTAAAATTTAGTGAAAGACCACAGAGAAAATAGAATACTGTGAGTAGATTTCAGGACATAGGACACAATTTTCTGAAAAAGCTTCCATTTTAGAGGGTTTTGCAGTGCGGAGTGGATGCCTTGTGCTGATGAGACACTGTATTAAGGATGGAATTCCACAAAGGGATTGTTAGGGAGTCTGAAAAGGTATTGATCTGTTGAATGAAGCCAGACTTACCTGTTTACACAAGCCCCATCCCCACTCTAGGTAAATGAAGTCCTGGAACATTTCCATACATCAGAAAACCTCTCATTCTCTATCAGTTTGATTCTTTATCATAGTGGCAATAATACCAGCCTACGTTCACATAATGTGATAATTCTCAAAATACTTGTGACTATACAATCTATTTTTGCATTCACTGAAAACCCATGAGATACATAGAATGGCAGTAAATATTTATACTTTATAATTAAGAAGACAGAGTCAAATAGATCAGGTGATTTACCTCAAGTTGCACAGTTTATGTAGAATTGAAGTTCAAATAAATTTTCTTTGACTAATGTTCTTTGTATTTGAAAACAATAATTAAACAGTCGGTCTCATTTTCCCTTTTTAAAACCCTGATTCATATCAGTCCACACTAAGATGATCGAAAGTCAAGGAAATCTAGTTATTTCTGCCATTTTGTTTCCTCCTGTTATTAAGATATCAATTATTTTCATAGCTCCAAATAAATAATGATGCTACTTCCTGCTGACTATGCTTTATTTATCTAAAATTCCTATAAGCCATTAAGAAAGTAAACAGAATTTTGATATATATTTTCTCAATTTATAGGTTTTCATTCATTACATTTCTCCCACATGTACTTCCAATATACTGATAAATCAGATCGCATTCAAATGAATCCATACTATACTCAAAGAAGTTAATTTTCTGTAATTCTGTGATAAAGGAATGGTTAGGACAAGACAGAATGTGCTCTTACCTACCAGTTTGTGATTCTTACTGTTGGAAAAATCATTTTCTAGTTTCCCTTGAAAGGTAATGTTTTTATGCTTTTTCCTATTTTCTCATTTTCTCAATTATAGATTATAGCAAGAGGATGGGTACAAGGAAAACCAGTGAAAAGATTTTCTATTTCAAAAATGTGTCTCCTGACAGTTTAATTTCCTGGTCTCTGACAGAGATACTTTGATCATGTATTTTCATTGATTCTAATTAAATGTCAGGCTCATAATTTACTCACATTCTCCCCTCTTCTATGACATGAGAAAAAAAAATTAATGTTGTGTTTCCTTCATTTCATCTCTTAAATTGCAATCACTTTTGTTACAGTGCTGGTCAAATAAGTCTCTTAAGTGTTGTATGTGCTTCCCCAAATAAACTTAACTTCCAGAGGAGTTTCTAACCATCATTCTCAGCAATTTGCTTTGAAAAATTGTGCTAGGACATAATTGGATGTGAAACTTGACCTTCCCATGGACTTCTAGCAAACGATGTTTTATTTTATTGATAATTTCCATTTTCTTTACTTCAGCTATGTGGCTGTTTAACTTTGGTGTCTCATTACTTGTGCTTCCCTAATTATTGATACACTATTAGTTTAGTAGAGCGCTCACAAGGCAATTTTTATAATTGCATCATGCAACCGTATAATGTTCTTTAGAAAGAAACAGCGGTCCATTTAATCATTACAAGTTAAAGCTACTATCAGTGGGAAAACTACTGGATTCATTTCAGGAAAAAATAAATATTCTAGTTGTAAAAGGAAAAAAAAAGTTAAAGGACATAAACTTATAAAAATGTTTTTTCAGATTTATTCATTGGAGTTTATCTTTGATGCTTTCTGGAATTTTAATTTAGTGATATTTCACATTCTTAAAATTCTAGCCATTAGATAAAAATGTGGAAAAATGTAGGTCAACATTCAGGTTACCACAATGAATGATCAAATGCTTCAAATGACTTAAAATAATTAGACTAGTTGTTCATGAAACATTATTCCTAGTTCATGGAATGATGGTTTAAATAAAATTTTGAAGTGTTGTGCTTTTGGGATCAAAGCAGGTCAATGTATTCCACCTTCATTTACCATTTATAAAGAAGTATTATTACACTGAATTTGAAACAGTCTTGCGTTTATATTGAGTTCCATTTTGTATGTGTTGTTTTTGTGAAATTATAACTTGATATATCTAGTAAGTAGATTTTATATAATAGGTATATACTTAGGCTATGCAGTTGTCAGTGTTGATAAAGTAATTAATGATTATAGATGTAGGAGTATATTTCAGAAATAATCAAATGGTTTCACGTCTAAAGAAGGGGGTTTCTTAAAAATTGTTCATTTGGGTTTCGAAGTGATGAAATAGATACTGTTGGAGGTTCATTAACCGTTTTAGACTACTGGGCATCATTAAGAGTTTCAAGATGGCAATTTATTAAATTGTCCCTATGGAGCATGTAAAGTTGCTTTTCTGTGTAAAAGTATCAAACTTTTGCCTGTGGAATAGTTGATTGGACAGGAAAGAGCCTTCCTTTCATTTGATTTCAATTAATTTGCCCTACTTTTTCACTAAAGCATCAAAAAAGCCTTAATCCTACATCTCAGTCCAATTTACTTACGTCTTCTTTACTACCATTTCAATTTCAGGAATCCTAGAAATGGCAGTTCCCTTGAGTAGCGAAAGCTCACAGGAGAATCTAGAATCCTATCTCTCTGAGCTCCAACATATTTACAAAACAGTAATAGTCAAGATATTACCCCATTATTTTCCTCAGTGGCAGCTTTTATTTTAGCCATGAACCAATACGATATTGCAGAGTTTATAGATAATACGTTTTGCTAGATTTTATGTGCATAAAGAGTTGGAAGGGAAGTATTCAGTGACTGCTGTGAAAATAGATTGCTTCCAGAGATGTGTATTAGGAAACACGGACCCAGTTGAGGAAGGACGGCAGGTAACAGGTCTGCTCATTCAAGCCTGCGTATTTAAAGTGTTACCAGCAGACACTGAGAGGGATGCGCTAGAAAATAGAGCAGTCAGGTAATTATTAGAAGATGGGCTAGCAAAAATTTGGGAAGCACAGAGCCATGGTAGAGAGCCTCGGCAGGAATTGATGGCTGTATAAAAGTTAAAGACAACCCAGGCCTTGAAAAGAGAAGTCATAATGCTAGAAACCAATTTTAGAAACTAAAGGGAAAGTGTTGGTGTTCAAAAAAAGGTATACCAAACCACCAGGAGACAAAAAAAAAAAAAAAAAAAAAAATTGAAAGTGTAGTCTTTCTGTGAGGATGTCATAGATTTTCTTTCTCAGCCTCATGCCCTGAAGTATACTGGTTTTAGGACCAAAAAGAAAATGCCCTATTTGAAATCGGAAGGGAATTAAAATGCTGTACAGCATTCTCTCTTCTGTTTTTAGTTTGCAGCCTCTGGGCAACTGCCAACCACTAGTAAAAAGCTCCCTATCTCACGGTGTATAATTCTGGTATGAAATAGGCAGCAAGTATAAATGAGACCTTGACCAGAACTTGTGTATCTATACAAATTTGTTTCCCTGTTCTGTGTGCATTGAGTTGGAAAGACAGTGGCTTATTTAGACCTTAGGAGTGATGATTTGTGTTGTCTGAGAGTTTGGAATTAATATGCTCATAGCAAGAGAGATTTAGGTACTCCTGAAACACTACGGAGTGCTTCTCCCATTGGGTTATTTACTTAACAGTCTTTAAAAAAATAAAAATGGGCCATCAAAAGCCTTTATAATGTTTTGATATTTAAATGTATGAGAGAATGATGTGAATCTTCCGATAGAAGTGGAAACCTAAAAATAATTTTAAAATAGTTTTAAAATAATTTTGAATGCCGTTAATGCCCCTCATTGGTCAGCACAATTTTATTTTCCATTTCATAGTCTCTGGTTAGTGTTTATTCCTCATTTGAACTTTCACTGACCAGCTCCATTGCATAGTAATATGTATAGGACAAATGTGTTCTGTGCATACAGAGTGTCTGTTTTTGAAGGACTGCCCTGCAATTCTCTTTTAATCCTCTGATTCAGAAAGTGGTTGAAAATACATATCTATGTTTTGGGACCTAATGAAGTTGTGTTAAATTTCTTCTGTGTGTGTATATGTGTGTGTGTGTGTGTGAGAGAGAGAGGGGGAGAATGACTAACCTCTCTTGATGAAACATTCCTTGCTTCTATCAACTTCAGATATAATATGTAAATTGAGAAAATTTAACTAAAAAGAAAATATTCGTACAAGCTCTTAGAGCATAAACCTGGGTAGAAGACAAACGCTAGATCTGTTTACATAGCAAATGGTAAGTGAAAATCAGGATGTCATTTACAATCATGGAGTAACTTGATCACAAGAGGCAGGCAAGCAATTAGGTACCAAAACCCTCAAAGCTGAGCCATTGAAACAAGGAGAAACAGGACAGTGGCCCCCATGGACCTCATCCTGAGCAGAGACTTCAAGTGGTTAAGACAATCATGTAATAGTAGTCATTTGTGACAATATCAGTTAATGGTATCCTCATCTGAGTTAGGAGATTCTGATATTTGGTTGTGTAAAATTTGGATTTCAGGTGAGAAGAGAGTTAAGAGGCAGACTTCATGCAGTTTATTAAACTTGTGAATAGTGTTTACCCATAATTGGCTTATCGAGTAAATATATAAATGTATGCTTACCTAAATGCACCTGTGTGCCAAAACAGATTGCTTCCTTTCAGCATTTAGTTTTCATGAAAAGATGCAAATGGTTGGAACATGACTACGTATAATTATAAGGAAAAAAAAAACATGAAGGAGGCTGTTGCTTGCTTCCTTTCTCTATAAAAAATGTTCTGTATTTCATACACTGATGAATTATGAAAGTATCAATGATTTCCAAGAAAATAATCCTAATATTGAAATTTCCCCAGGTTTTGTTTTCAGTGAAAATGTTAGCCAGTTATTATCAAGTTTTGGAGTCTTATTTCTCTTTAACCTATGTTTTCCACCTTAGACATATGCCTTTGGATGAGTTAACTCTTGACTCTGTGTTTTTGGTGGGGGGATGGAGATCAATTGACTGAGACACTGAGCTAGTAGGTGAACTTCACATGCCTGATCTCTGTGTATGCCACACCTTTACAATGTTTTTCGACTGTAGGCTTTCAGCTTCTCTTCTAAAACAAAACAGCCATTCTGAAAATGGATGCCATAAGTTATGAGGGGTCCTGGAAAAGGTAGCATGTTGTTCTAGAGAAAATCCATTAATATGAGAGAATGATTCAGTGCCCTATTGAGAGTAAAGAGGTGTATTCATCTTTGCATATGAATAACTCATCCTTTGTGTCAGAAGATAAGACTGCTTTATCTATGCTCTGCTATTACTTAAAAGACCAAAACTGTTCATGCTGGGAAAAAGAAAAGGAAAATAAACTAGAGTGAGTTGTTAAAACAACTCTTCCATCTTCTAACTTGGGCATGTTAATGAAATGTATCTTTCAAATCATATAGATAATTCTTGTGACTTAGACTGGGAAATGTTTGGTCAGGCATAAATCATGGATTAGTATGGATGGCTTTATTAACTATGCTTAAGAGTAATGCAGTTTACTTATGAAGTTCATAAATTATAATCTAAAAGGAAGGTGTTCAAAAAGCACCTGAGAAAATGAGTCCTGATCATGGCTACATTTTGAACTCTTCAAACTCTAATTGATTTCTCTATAGATGCTCTTATTTAAATGTAAACCCAGTGATATTGGTATAATCTCCTCTTAGACCTATGAATGTTTAGTTTGCAACCATACAACTAGGTGATCTCTCTAAAGATATTTACATGATCACAAGGGAAATAATACAGATATTTCAGACACTATGAATTCATTCTTCTCAAACTAGTTCAATAAGCAGCTGTGTTTATCTATTAGCCAATATACCCTATTGGAGAATGACTAAAGATAAAATTGGCAAAACAAACCATGACTTTTCTAGTCTGTTACACTCCAGTAAGGGGCTAGCACTTTTAATTTCTGCTTTCAACAGAAGAAACATAATTAAGTATAGTGGAATGTCAATATCAGATCTATAATGCCTCTACCCTATGCACTTGTGCTATGTTCCTACAAAAGAGTTTGACATCTCTATACTCAAAACTTTTTATTCTCTTTGGGTTTGATTTTTAATTACAAACTTGAGTCTGTGAGAATAGAAATGGTTCATAATTGTTTGACCATGCTGAATCACTTACGTTGCCTAATCCATCCTCATGTAACGTGACCAGCTTGCTTTGCAAAACAGATCAAAATTTAATTTCTTTCAATTGTCTTTCTCTATTGACTTTGGTGTGCTCTTGGTTAAGCAGCAATCTTTTCTGAGAAATGGTTTATTGTTGCAACATTTTAAGCAAATCAATTACCTTCCTGTAATGCAATAATATTACAATATGCAGGCAACCATAGCTTCCATTCTACATGACACAGTCGATTTTATGACGCTGTAAACATTCATATCAGTGCTATTTAGTCTGTAGTAATACAATTTGAAAAGGAGATATTGGCCAAGTTATGTTAATATGTTATTTGAAAAAGCTCAATAAGTCAGTAGCTCTTTGGAAAACAGACATACAAGTTTCAGGTTTAGAGGTTGAAGAGTCAAACCTATGTGGGAAAACACAGAAGTGGTGACAAAACAAGTACTGAGTCTTTCTTGCACTAGGAAATGACTTGTTTAAAGAGATAGCTTTGCTACTCCCTCCCCAATGTGTGTTAATTATTCATGGATTAAGTCTCCCAGGTGTGCAGCTATATTCTATAGCTACATCCATCCAATAAGGCTTTACCACCTTCTCACCCATGTTTCTTTATGTTTTTTCTGGCATGTCTTGGTAGAATGCTTAACTAAAATTTTTACAGATAAATTATGATGTTTCTTTTCTTAAAACCTTCCAACAGCTTCCCATTGAATTTAGGACAAAACGCAAACATCCTGAGGCTGCACACAACCCATATGGTCCTGCCTGCCCCTCCTAACTTTTCTATTGTCCCTCCGCCATCTCCTCCCTGTGCTCCAGTGGGCTTCCTCTATTCCTCAAATGCACTATGTTCACTCCCACCTCATGTATTTTGTATTTGCCATTCTCTAGGCTTGGAATACTCTTCTTCACAGCTACCTCCCACCCATCATTTGGACATCAATTCAAATGATACCTCCTAAGAGAGATCACTTCCTCATCACCCTATCTGATACTTATCCCCTCCCTAACTCTTAAACATCTCTATATTGTTAGTCACTTGTTATTTTCTTCAAGGCACTTGACATTATCTGAAAGCATTGGCTTTTCTCCTTGTTTATTATCTGATGAGAGTAGAGACATTGCCTTGTTCACCGCTGTATCTTTAGCACCCAGAACAGTGCACATAGGAGGTATTCAATAAATATTTGTTGACAGAGAAATGAATGAAGGAGGTATAAATATTCCAAGTGAGCATTTGAAGAGACCATTTTACAGGGGTCAGAGATAGAGTCACTTGCCAGGTGGAAAGAACAATTCTTTCCTGTTCTGTCACCTTGCTACAATAAATGCACTTTGGTGATATTGACCTTTTTACGCAAACCTCATTCTTTATTCTGCATGCTGTCACACTCCAGAGAGGAGAAATAATCCAACCTGTAACTTTATTAATGAATCAACCTTATTTGGAAAACAGTCATAGCATTACCTATACTTGAAGCACCACTGCATTACTTATATAATAGTGCTTTCTGCTAGAAAATCAATATTCCTGGACTATTATTACAAAGACCTTGGTTTCCTCTTACATAATTATAATTCCATGTAATCAGATTGCTATTATTAGAATGGCACTACTTATGAGATTTCACGTTAAAAGTTCAAAATAACTTCCTTTTATTCAGTGGTGGTTTAAATGGTGTTCAGACAATATATCATTATTTTTCACAATAAATTGCATGAGATCTTACACAGTAGCTTTGAAATTACTGCTTGTTGTCACCACTATATACAACCACATAAACAGTATGTGGTTTGTACAGCAGGTCATTTTTCTTGTTTATGTTCAGCAAACTCTCATGCTACACATTAACATGAGCTGTTAAAAAATGACAGTAGTATTTTATCTCTCACTACCAAGATCTTTTGTGTAGAGAAGTTTTTTTTCCTAAGCAGTATATGTTGCTGAATAATAATAAAGGTTGATATGATAAATAGTGGTATATTTTTCAGGATTCATTTGCAATGTAAAATGGAATGTAAATAGAAAAATTACAGAAAGGGTCAAGTATAGGGCAAGTTAGATTCCATACCTAAATCCAAGTCAATTTTATTATCCACCAAGATCTTATCTCATAGGTTGTGCATGGTGAATCCTGTAGAAATATATGTGTATGTTTTACATACAAGAATCTAAAACAAGTTTCAGTATCCCAAAACGTTCGACGACTGTTTTCAATATTTTCCCCTCACTTTCTGCCGTTCTTTCTTTTTTGTTTTTTTCTCTTTCCATGAGAAAACAAACACCTCAGGGACGAGGACCATTTTTTCCACATCAACTACATACTAGGTTCAGAAAAGATACATGTCAGCTAACTAAAAATGAAATAACTTTCATGAAACAATTGTTTCTTTTCAGAAAGCACAAATATACTTGCTTATACTAATCATAAATACAGAGTTGGGAAGTTTCTTTGAGTCTTTGTATCTCCTCTGTACTTAGGTACCAACATCACAGTATTTAAAGTAAGAGACATGAAATCACTTGACACAAAGCCAGGCCACAGGCAAGCCTCAAGATCAATGTCATTAAACATGTTTCAGGTAAAAAAAAAAAAAAAAAAAAAAGTCTGATACAGTTTTACAGACAGATTGAGGGAGGGCCTTCTGGATCATTTAAAATGTTCTATTATATCAGGATCTAAAATATTTTGTGCTTTAGACAAACACTTGGGGCTAAGACCTGTACACACTAAAAAATGAAATGCATGTGATTTATTATTTGTATTAAACGGTAGGTATTCATATGTGGTTGTGAATAAAAGGTAACTAGTACTTGAATTCAGAAAACTATTATAAGTTTTGCCTTATATGTATTAATTTTATTTTTCTCATAATAACTACAGTCCTGGGTCGCCTTCTAGCTTCTGGTAGTTCAACCAGTACTCATAGATAAACAACAACTTGATTTCTGTTGACTTAATATTTCCAGAGATAGTCATATTAGCTTTTATCACAATTCTAATTTAATCCTGACAACAAAGACTTACAGTAAACTGGAAAGTTTCCAAATTGCATGTACTCAGAAGTTTCCAAATTACATTTACTCAGGTCAAATCACCTATCTCTCATATAATGAAAAATTTGCATATACCATATGTGTAAATGGATTTGTACATGTATTTATATAAAAATCTTTAAAGATCAGTTGGTGAGGCAAGGCTCACTAGAGAAACTTTTTTATATCTATTTTAATTATATATTTAAAAATATACTCTCTACTTTCTATTGTGAAATTCCATTGATAGTCTATGAATAGTGATATGCTTTTTAAGTAACACTTAACTTATCCAGAGATCTCCTAACCAATTACCCTATTGCAAATTTATCCCAAATTCCTCTGGGAAACCACGACAGATATTTATAAAATCTACTTAACATATTTTGGGAGACTCTCATAGGTCATCACTCAAACCCATTAAATCTCAGTTTACACCCAAAACTAACACACTTAGATTTCTTGGCTCTAAGTCAAAGTAAGCCAGAAAGAAGCCACTGGCCAGAAAAGGGGAAGTAGAGAAATCTAGGGCAGCAAGCAATAAAGTGATGACTAAGAGAGTCAAATGCTGGAGGCCAATAGCACAAATTTCTAAAGTGTAGGCCAATAGCACAGCTTTCTAAAGCACAGCTTTCTAAAGTGTATGCCTGTTTTAGGGGCTTCCCTGGTGGCGCAGTGGTTGAGAATCTGCCTGCCAATGCAGGGGACACGGGTTCAAGCCCTGGTCTGGGAAGATCCCACATGCCGCGGAGCAACTAGGCCCGTGAGCCACAACTACTGAGCCTGCGCGTCTGGAGCCTGTGCTCCGCAACAAGAGAGGCCGCGATAGTGAGAGGCCCGCGCACCGCGATGAAGAGTGGCCCCCGCTGGCCGCAACTAGAGAAAGCCCTCGCACAGAAACGAAGACCCAACACAGCCATAAATAAATAAATAAGTAAATAAATAAATAAACCCAAAGTTAAAAAAATAAATAAATAAATAAAGTGTATGCCTGTTTTAGAAGAGGGACCAGTAGCCCTTTAGATCTCATCTGGGCCTCTGAGTTCATCACAGTGACCACAGTGGAATACATTGAGGAGACATATTATATACATTACATATAAATATGGAGAGAATTAGATCATAGCCCTGAGTCAGCAAGGCTGTTTTATTCAACATAGTCTATTGAAGAAGGCCAGGAAGGCTGTATTATAATATTTAGAAGAATTTACAACGAAGTTAGGAGCACGTTTTTTAAAGTTCGGTCCTTAAAAGATCTGCTTCAGTTACTTGGACAATTCAGTTTTATGGAACTAATATTTATTGTATGGCATAGTACATTGTTCGCACTTTTTCTTTTTATAAGTAGAAATACATCATTTATTCATTTTGGTATGAACAAAAAATAGAGTGTTTGGCATATAGGTCTCTAATGTTTGTTAACCTAATTACTAAGTTGAATCTTACAAAATTCCATTCTTGTAGGTGAAAGACAGTTGCATTTATTGGCAGATATATATGGTTCAATATAATAACTCTATAATGATGGTGAATAAATGAGGAATTACTAGTTTTTTTCTCCTGACTGCGTGTAGAATTGGAGGATTTTTGTGGAAAAGGCCTACGTTTGTCTGCTTCATGATATGAAGGCCAGAAATGATGTTTTTCTGTATGTGATGTCTTTACATGGAAGAAAGCACAAGTAGAAGCTAAAGTAAATAACAAACCTGCCTTATTATATCTCTTGCAAAGCTGCTAGAAGATAAACATCTTAGTGTTTAAACAAAGCATACAGCCATCTCTGTAGGTAGTGAAGGGGTTATTAGTCTTGGTCTGGAAAGAAGCAAAGTGGTTCTGCTTAAGAAAAGCAAAACCAGAAAAAAATAACCTCCTATATGTGGTGTCTATTCGATGACCAGGTATAATCTATTATTGAGTGGCTATTTATAATGTATTTGTATGATTCTATCTGTAACTAATTACCAGTCCCAATAACTGCAGAAAACAAAACGCTGAAGTCACAAGTATTTCGTTGGTTCTGGCTTCTAAAACCTTCCAGAAACTGTACACATGCACACCCAAACACAAATTTAGTTTCTCTAAACTGTTCGTATACTCTTGACTCCCATTTCTTTTTACATATTCAAAGAAAGGCAGAAAATGTAGATCATAGCAAATGTGTAAAAACAATACTGCTCCGAGCAGCTTGGACAAAGAATTAAGTGTGGTGGTGATCATTCACCAGGCACTGATACTATTGCAGGTACTTTAAAAAATATACTCCTAGTGGGTTTATGCTAGTGAGGCCTCCATTCCAATTAAATCATCAAACAAGAGAACGAATAGAAGGCAGCATGAGTAATATTTTAATACATGCTGATTTCTTTAATTCTGTGTGACAGGCTTCATAGTCTACCCACTCTGGGGGGATAATGGGGTGGAAAAATTGGGTGTAAGGAATATTTAATTGCTGTCTCTTTAAGGTAGGATCAAAGAACAGGGTAGAAAACAGACAAACACAGTAGTTAGAGGAAAGCAAATCAATGTATGAATATTAGAAAAGAAGTTAATTAAGAAGAGAAATGAATTATAGTGAACAATCCTGGAAGCCTCAGAAAGACAAGAGAAGGAATGATAAAAGTAAAAGAATAAAGACAATAGTTTGGAAAAGAGAGACATGAGCCATACCAGACTGAAAAGCAAGGCTCCGGATGTCAGGATGAAACATAATCAAAGCAAGAATGAGGAGTTCAGAACTTGTCAGAGTGACAAAGGACTTTGTAGATTATAATAAAGATAGGGCAGGTCACTGCTGGATAAAAAGTTAAAGCGTACGGAAGTTCTGGAGAATCTGAGCTGAAATTAGCTACCCTCTTAGTGCCATTGTCACAATAGAGTCACGAATATAAGTTGTGTTTAGCTGATAATCAGCTTTTATTGGATCAAGAACTTGAAAACTGCAATGTAGATTAAATGGACATGTGGCTTTTTGCCTTTGTTCTGTGAGACCTGGAAACTGAGGAATGTCATTGCCTCATTTCTGTCTTTCCTAAGTTGGATCTGACTATAACTTACCTCTTGCTAGGAGACAGCATTTCTTTAACCTAAAGAGATGGTAGGGAGAGCAGTTAAAAACAGAGCTTTAGAGCCAGACGAATTGGTTTAGAAGACTAGCTTTGACACATACAAATTGTGCAGCTTTAGAATAGATACTCAAACTCTGTCTTACTAAATCTATAAAAATGTGAACAATAATATTACTTACCTCACTGAGTTGAAGGAAGAGTAAATGATGAAGTATTAGCGTTGCCAGATTTAGCAAAGAAGTAAAATAAAACCCAGCTAAATTTGAATCGCAGATCAACAACCAATATATATTTTTGTATAAGTAATGATTAGTATGAGGCATTGTTATACTAAAATACTATTTGTTGTTTATCTGAAATTAAAATTTAACTAATTTTTCTTTGTTTTATTTATTCGCTAAACAACGATTTGTTTGATATTTTATTTCCTATATTTTAACCTAACAGCTCTGCTTAATGTATGTAAAGTACTTGCAGAAATAGTCCTCTTACCTGGCACTATTTAAGTGTTGTCTCATACGATCATTATTTCACATCATACGAAGTGAAATAACTTCATATGGCATATCAGTCCATTTTATAAAATTACTCTAGGCAAGATCAATCCAGTATAATTATTCTTACATGCATTTGCTCTGACAAGGGCTACGAGTTACCAATGAATTCATAAGTGTTTAGTACGCTGTTTCCAACTTCCCAGAGTTTCTTGTAAAAATAACTTCACAGGAAGATAAATTTTAGTGTTAAGAGCCTCAGTAGCGGCTTCCTACTGGTGACAATGATAGTGATGATGAGAACCTGCTAATGTTAAAAATCTTCTACACAATTTATTGCACAAGTACAACAATAAAGAAGGAAAAAATATTTGAGACGGGAAAAACCCAAGAGGTAGTCTATTCTAGTTGTCTCCTCAGGTGTTATTCCTGGGTATTTTTTAATTCAATGCCAATCGTTCCTTAGATAAAAGTGAGAAAAACTGAAGTTTTGTTTTTTCTCTGCATCATTTTTCTTCTCTTCTGCTTTTGCTTTTTCACTGAAACTCAATGTTTTTGTCTCATTTGAACATCACCCCAAATCCACTAATATGACAGAAGTTAACTGATTCTGGGTCAAATTGTTGTTAGTTCAGAGACTGTAATTTTATAAGGGATACTTAAATATGAAAAGTGTTGGGGGCGGTGGCAGTGTGATGAATTGGGAGATTGGGATTGACATATATACACTAATATGTATAAAATAGGTAACTAATAAGGACCTGCTGTATAAAAAAATTAATTAATTAAATTAAATTAAAAGAAAAGTGTTCCAGAGCCAAAGAAAGGAGTCGCTTGGTGAAAAGCAAGTAGGTATTTTAGGCCAGGTGACCTGCCTGTGTCCTTTTGCATTGTACAAGATGCGTTTATAAGTGTCATGGAAAAGTCTAGCTCTTTATTCTTCCTTTCAAAAGTAAAAGAATAATATCTGGCATCAAGTAGCACTGGTTTTATTTTTGAAAATTCCTTCAAATAATGTTTCATTTTGTCTTTATAGTTGTGATCGCTGCCTTTTCTTTTCTCTAGGAAGAGCCAGTGGTATTAATTCACATTTATATGTGGAGAAATTATAGCGTAGAGAAGTGGCTTGATGATGATTACCCAGATAGAGCCAAGACTTTAAGTTCTAATGAATCCTAGCTCATTGGCAATAAGCATTCTCTCTGTGGATATACTTTATTGCAACAACAGAAGTAGTAATAGTTTATTAGTAGGCCTCTCAGTTGCTAAAGTGAAAAAGGCAACATAACATGTCTATAGACACAGAGGATAATAACGTGTATTATATTTATATATGTATATATATCTCCAATGGCTTCCAAGGGCAGATTTCAATGGAATACAGCAAGTATTTATCGAGCTCCTACTGTGCACAAGGCTCTGAGCTAGATTTGAGGAATGTAAAAAACATAGACCTTACCCTTGATGACGGTACAATATAGTGGGGGACAGAAACGTTGAAAAAGGCTATAATATAATTCAGATGTCCTTAAATTGTGCTTTGGAGAGTCAGAGATCACATTTAAAATACTTGACACTGCAATGAAAAATTTATACTGAAAAATAATTGATACTTAATCTCTTTTACCAGACAAATGATCTTATTGCAGGTTTCACTGGAGACAATTACAAGTGACAGTCATTGGTTTAGTTTTAGAACCTGTGCAGTGGCAGCACACAGTGGGTGTTCAATTAGCATGTGCTAAATTTCTAAAAGTATCTATGAATCGTAAGACAGTAATGGACCTCACTCAGCTATTATGGTAGCAGAGAGAACGTGTAATTCATTTTTCTTGACACTAACAAAGTGTCCTTTTGCTTTCCTGAGCAGCCACTAAAATGTATAAAACTGCTCTAGATGATTATTTAGAGTTCTCTCAACCTGTTCACGTCTATTTTTAAGTATGCAATGATTTATGTTAAAAAGGAAAAGAAATTTTAAAAAATTTTTATAACTTGTCACCTTTTGGTTTTGGTTTTTATTTTAGTGTAGTTTGTCTAAAGGGCAAAATATGCCCAGACATATCTTTATTATTGTAAATAATTTATTGATTTCTTATGGGTGTTGGGCCCTATGCAAAATGCTGGTTTGTATTAACTCATTGACTCATTATAACTCTTGGTAACTGCTTATTATTAGGATTCTACAGCTAAGGAAACTGAGGTTGAGAGACATTAACTAACATAACTGGAAAGTAAGGATTTGAAATTGGTCTCAAGCTGGCAGACTCTAACAGAAAACCCAAGATCTTAATTACTTTGCATTTTTTAAACTTTTTATTTTATACTGGAGTATAGCCGATTAACACGCTGTGATAGTTTCAGGTGCACAGCAGAGGGACTCAGGCAGACATATACATGTATCCATTCTCCCTCAAACTCCCCTCCCATCCAGGCTGCCACACTGCCACGTAAAAAAACCCCAGCACGCAATTCAAAATATTTATAGGTTCTGGGTCCCTGTACCATATTAAAATGTACTAATCTTATTTGGGATTGTGCTTAATTTCATTATCATTTCTCTTTCGTGCCCTAAGCACTTTTAAATTCTAAGAAGATTTACGGTACTTGCATCATTATGTTTTCTAATCAATTTTAGGTTTGATTTCTACCATGATCTTATTGAGGAAGGAGTTGATTCTGTATTAAGAGAAGAAAACAAGCTGATGGTCAGGGACAGTGTCAGGGCCCTCATGCCATAGAGGGGTTGTTCTCCAGGGTGGAGGAGATTGCTGAGGCCTGACAAAGATACTGATTCCTGGCAGATCTGACCATCGTTTGGAACTCTGTCCATGTCATTGGTGACAAGAGGTGCTCTGGCTGGATGGAAACAGATATTAGTTGCTCACAGTTAAGGTGAAAGCACCTACAGACTGCAAAAGGCAGCTTGCAGAAAGCAAAAGCCTTTGTCAAACACGGACTTGATTTAAAGCGATTTTTCATTGGTTCAGTCCCGGCTCTTGGCTCTACCTCATCTTAGCCTCCCACGCATGGCCTCATACTGACATATTTCACATTTTCAGTATTTGAACCCTGGGCTTCTCCTATTGATCCTCTTCACCTTTCAAAGATCTCCTCAGGTCTGACTCTTTCCTAACTCACAATGGCTTTTCTAAATGTCAGCAGTTTCTCTGACTTATGAGACAAGTGAAATATTTCTAGCCCAAGATAAGATAAGGTCTGAGACTTTCAATATGCATCTTTGTGAATGAATTATTCCATCCCACTTTTTTAAAGGGCCAGGGAAGCATAATGTGTTGGCAGCATTCCCCTTCTTCTGCCATATCCTGGTTCTCATTTCATCTCCTACTCAAATCTGATTTCTCTTCTGGATCTTACCCAAACTCCCAGCCTCTCAACTGAAGATGTTTACTTAGTGCACCTGAAACATCTATGGAAACAGAGTATCTAGTCCAGCCTTACATTTATTTCTCTAGATACAAATGAGTTAGAACATTAGTTCTGAGACTTGAGAATATCACCTACAGGAATCAGCATTATCTGGAGGTCTTGTTAAATCACAGATTGCTGTGTTTCACTCCTAGAGAGTCTGGTTTAGCAGATCTGCAGTGGGGCCTGAAACTACATTTCTAGCAAGTCCCCAGAAGATGCTTCTGTTGGTGGTCTATGAACCACACTTCGAGAAACTCTGATTTGGAGTAATGTATGTAGTGGTCTCATTTTCCTCCTTATTAATCAGATGACAGAAACCCAATCCAAGGTGGCTAAAGCAAGAAAAAGAATTTAATGGATTATGTAAATGAAATTTTAGGATTTATGGCTTAAGGCATGTCTGGACCTAGAACCTCAGAATATGTTGTTAGTCATTAGCTTCTTTCCATCACTTGATTCTTAAGGTATGGCTTCCTTCTGAGGCCCTTTCTGTTCAGAGAGAAAAATCTGGCTACCAGCAGCTCTAGACTTACATTCTAATAGTTTTTTGTTTGTTTGTTTTTCTTTCTTTCTTTTTTTTTTACCTCACAGTGAAGAGAGAATCTCTTTCTCGATACTCTTATCCCAATTCTTGAGGTTGACTTTTACTGTACAATCTTAGGTTATGTTGTAATTCTTAAATCCCGAGGCTGAAGAGATGAAATGATTTTACAGACCTTTTTTAACATGGCCACTGGTACCAAGTGAAAACCAGGGATTATTGTCAGAAGATGGAATTGATGTATGGTCTTGGGCAGGTAAAAATAACAAGTATTTACTCCATCCTAAAGATGCAAACTCTCTGAAGAAAAGGAGAGAATGTTCAGTTGAGGGCCTATAAAATTCAGCATGATGCAATACATATGTAACTACCTAGTATACATTTGTTAGAAATGTATTATGACTAGTAAAATGGTGTAAAATGCATTATAAAATTAACTATAACTAAAATTGTTGTTCCTGGAATAGATTAAGGACCTTGTCCTGAATGGAAGGAAACCAGACTTGGAAAACAGGTTAAAATTAAATACCTGACAGAGGAAGATATTAATGATTTCTTTATTCAGTTTATACCTATAAATATTAAAATTCTTATTTGGATTTAATACCTGATTTGATGGAAAAATACTAGGTTGGCCAAAAGGTCCGTTCAGGTTTTTTCATAAGATGTTACGGAAAAAAACAGAACGAACTTTTTGGCCAACCCAAATAACAAACAGACATTAGAAGAAGGGGGAAAAGATTATATACATGCACACACACACACACATATATATATCATATATATTTATTTATATATCAGATATATGTTTCAGGAACAATAAACATCTCAATCTGAAAACAAATCTAAAATCATGGAATTGGCATAATCTATATTCTGAGTTTAGTCATTGGCAGTGTAGGAAAGCACTTCCAGGTAAAAACTAAAATTTCACCAGTTTCCTCAGTCTTTTGCACTGCTGGCTCCTAGTTTCTGAAAATTTAATGCAAAAGTAAAGAAACAGAGAAAGGAGAGAGTGAGAGGGGAGGGAGGGAAGAAAGAAAAATAAAAGAACTGTAATTTATATATTTGAAAATATGGATAAAACTGTAAGGGATCCATGGTTGTTATTGATGTTGTTAGTTTGAGATTTCTGAAAGCCTGATACTAAAATCCATGTGCACAGGACTAATGGAGCAGAGGGTAAAAGGACAGGGGATGTATAGTGTCAGATCCAAGAACACGAGACCGCCATCTTCAAGATAACATTCCCATAACATTTCCACCCCTCACTCATTCTGAGCACAGAGGTTCTCATTTGTTTATTCTCTGTTAGGGTCAGTTGTGTGCTTAGAGTAGGACCAGTGACAGGTGGGAAGAGAGAGTTGTTGAGCACGAAGTGTGCACTTAAGTATTAGCACTTTAAGTTCCCTCCTCCTTCTGCTGAATTAAAAAAAGAAAAAGTCGCCATTACCAAGGGAATCAGATAAAGGGACAGGGGAGGAAAGCCTGCCAACAGCACACTGACCTGCTTTTTTCCCTATAAAAGCATCCAGGCAACAATAGCAAAAAGGAAAGGAGAAAAAAAAGAGAGAAAGAAAAAAGGAAGGCGACCTCAAAACCTCACTCTTTAAGGCTGTGTTCTTGGGAGGAGCTGCAGATACTTCGAGTTCACTTTTCTGGTGGCAGTTTATGATCTCTGTCATCAAGGAGAGCAAAAATCTTTTGAAAATATAAAGCAGAGGTAAATTTATCCTTTTAGGTCCTCTCCCCTTCCAGTTGACTGTTGCCTTGATAATTGAGTCAGTTGGTTAAGGATCAGAAAAGAAACTGTCCTGAGTCTATTCTGGAACCAAACCCAGGGCTTGAGTTTTCTTCAATAAAACTGGCCTGAAAAACACAACGTAGAACGAAGAGAGAGTTAAAAAGACAGAAACAACTTTTAAAATCATCTCTTGTTCCTCTGTTGAAATTCATCAGTTTTAAATGACTTTAGTTCAGGACCTTGAGTTTTACAAGGAAATGGTGATTCTGCTTATTTCTGATAAGGATGCTCCAACAGATCCTTCCTGATTCTCCATGGAGTAGCCTTTCACAATTAAGTAAGTGCCTTGCGGTGTTTTTCTTTGAAATTACTAGTATTGGCCTTTATCAGAATCTATTTGCCTTATTCTTATTTAGCAATTCCTATGTTGCTAAAGTCTCAGAATCTTCCAGACTGAAAGAGCCCTGAATGAGTTTATTGTCCAAATCCAAATGCACCCAGTTTCTTTTTTCTACTTCTACACTGGTCTCATTGTTGCAGCCCAAAATGGCAGCTGTACAGGACAAGTGGCAAGAAAAAAATGTGACAGCCTCTTTCTGAAAATCAAATGGGAAATACCTTCTGTTTCAGGATGAGATAAACATTACATACATATATTTTATTTCTTCTTCTTTTGTCTGACTTCCCTACCAGAGGAAATTTAAGGCTCTTCTTGTCCCTGAAAGGTTTTTTTGTTTGTTTGTTTGTTTGTTTTTTACTAAACAAGACCATCTGATGTGGAAATGTCATTTAATGGCCTTCATGTCCTATTGCTGATCCTATTTCTTTGCTTAGGATGCTCTAGAGGATGAGGCTACTGGCAACTATAAATTGGCAAACTATTGGCAAACTGAAAAATTATTTCTTTTCTACTCAATCTGTGTTTCAAGTATGCCTATATCCAGCTGCCCTGTATGTGGGTTCACACGTGTGCACACACACATACACAGAAATTTCCAGTTATTTTCCAGGTGTGTAGAATACTTCTAAATTTGGCTTTTAGTGGGTTTCTCTTGATTTTCACAACTCAAGTAAATAGAAGTGAAATATGATTGAATCCTTCCATCAGGGAGAACTGCCTGTCACCACTAAATTGCTGTCTTGACACTGGGCAGACTTCGTTGAGAATTCAGCAATCAATGAAAAGTTGTTTTTTTGTTGTTTTTTTGTTTTGACAGTGATTTAGGTTACCAGTGGGCAAGCATTGCTTAAAAACTAAATTCAACAAATATTGTATCATATCCTTGACTGCTGCCCCACCAAGGGTAAGACATTTTCCCACTTGTTTTCTATCACGGCCATTCTGTTTGACACGGAGGATCTGTGGATCTGGGCACATCCTGATTGATAGGTATCCATTTAAAACAAGTAACTATTAGTTAAGATTATTTGGCTGACTGGCTTATTTAAATATTTTGAATGAATCTTTTAGCTAATGTAAAAGAAATAGTCTTGACAGCACTGTTTTCTCATAAGTTTTCTCTCACTGCTGACAAAGAATCCTTTAACTAGTAAACTTAAGAAAAGCCCACCGCTTCATGACAGGAGAGTTAAAGCAAGCCTAGTTCCTCTACATTCTCATCATCTTATTTGCAATGGAAATATCTGTCTCGCTCTCAGCTGACCGTGCAGAAGAAACGCTGGAGTCTTGACTCAATATTTGATCAAAGAGAGGCTTGCACTCTGTGTCTCTGTCTCTCCTCTCTCTCTCTCTCAGTCTTTTATTATATTACTACACATGAAATTGATAACTCTGAGAACATTACACAATTATGGAATAACACCCAAACACTTTAAAAACAAAACAAACCAAAATCAGACTTTTAGCCTTTGCTTTAAGTTTCCTATTAAGTATCAGCAGCAACGTATTTTTGCTTGGGGAATACTCCCAAAGTCAGTTATCTTCATTTGAAATTTTCTTTCAAATTTTCTGTGAGAAATAAATTAGCCAGCCTATTTCCAGAGAAAAATTTAAGAAATTATTAAGATTACTGATTATTTTAAGAAATTTAATTTTAAGAAATCATTGAGTATGCTTAGTATATATCTTATTAACTTGGGCTTGCCCTTGAGCTTGTCTGAAAACAGTTTCCTTCTTCATTTGAGGGCTCTGTGTACTCCCCTTTGCCCTTCATTCCTACACAATATTAGCTTCAGACCTGTCCGGAATTCAAAGAACATTTTTCTTTGATCACCTTGCTTAATTTATAACTACATTCATTCATCTGATTATTTAATGTTTGTCTTTCCTACAATTTTGTAAGCATCACATGTCATGTCTTGTTTTGCTTACCTCCTCATTTCAAGCAATGGCACATAGTAGGAGCTTAGCAAATATTTCTTGAATGAACACATTGGGTCATCAAACAGAATTTTTATCAGTACCATAGTTTGTTGCAAAAGAAATAGGTTTATGATTACTTTTTTTTTAAATTTATGAAAATTTTCCCACATCCTTTGCATAAAAATTTCCTTTTATTGCGATTGTTTACTTCACATCTTAGGAAGTAACATCTTCTGAATACAAATGAAACATCTTTGGTTAAAGCCTCATAGTCCTCTGGGATCATCATTCCATATATTTATTCACTTCTAGAGTGGTAAACATTGTAGAAGATGCTTTAAAAACTACTTTTATATAAATACACTGGAGTGATGTTATTGGTTTGGAAGTTGCTTTTTAATAAATACACTGGTATATTTTTTCCCATTTTGACTCAGGTTAAAAAGGAAATAAAAATTAAATTTAACTGACTTTCAGAATATGTTTATAGAAACGTTTCTGTAATAACTGGTGTGTAGAATATGTTGATTTCTACATACACAGTGATTTCAGCAAATGTGTCCCCTGCTTTGTGACAATTTACAATGAACACTTCTAAGATGAGGGGCAGAGCTGCAGTAAAGCTGAGTATTTCAACTAAGAGTTTGCCTTGGGAGGGAAACAAATTTTTGATTGGAACCTAGAGATATGAGATGAAAATCTAGAGATCTTTTCTGTATACCATTCTGAGTGTGTGAGTGAGTGTGTGTGAGTGAGTGAGTGTGTGTGTGTGTGTGTGAAGTTCTCATTCTTTTGTTATAAAATATGGTCAATAGATAGGTTAAGGAAGGAAGAGATGTAGCTATTAGGTCCATGATTTGTTACCTTTAAAATTGTAACAGAAGTAATCCCTCATGTAAGCACAAGGTGAAAGAGTAGATATTTTTATGCTACAGCCATGCAGAGTTGGAGAGAACAGAGACTTTGACATATACTGAAGAAAAAATTAAATTGAATTAAATTAATTCACTAATTTTACTTTGCTGTGGCTAAATCATTAAGACAATGAAAATCAGTCATAGTGGATTAAGCTCATTGTTTTTCCATTTTGATTAGAATAAATATATTTGGCAATAGGTACTCTGGGAAAATAATAGTTGGGAATCTATGGAATTTAGACCTAAGCCAAAAGGACTTGTGTGATCTAACACAGTAATTAGTATTGAAGACATCAGTATTGGTTCAGTTAAATAATAAGAGTAGTAACATCATTACACATACATATAAACAGGAGATCTCAGCATAATCAGTATTTCATATTTTATCTTGCTACGGAGATTGAGGGATAGAAGTCAACACCTTTGAAAAGCTTCTGAATGTTACAGAATGTATAAGGCAAATGCCCCTGAAGGCCATCAGAGCTGTGGGAAATTCCTCAGACCAAATCATAGAAACCGGGCCAGCAACGTGGCTGCTGAGATTGATGTAGGCTGGCCTAGATTTTAGATGAAATCTCTCTAATAATAACTGAAGCACCACATAACTTCAAACAATATAGGCCCTGAATCTTGGTGTTTTGTTTTGTATTTTAAAAGTATTAATTATCACAGACAACATAGTTTTTGTTTGTTTGTTTGTTTTTAATAAATGTTCTACTTCCACAGACTAGGAGTCTTACTGCAAGTTGAATGTAAGTTTTTCTCTTTGTTTTCACATTCTGATAAGTATTAACCCACAGGTCTACGCATGAGAACATTCTTAAGTACAGTTCACTTGCGTGTTTACGTTAACGTGACTTCTCACACATTAACACCTTGTTAAGTTACCCACGATAAACCCTTTGAATTCTTCTTGTAAACTTCATGCTAATTATGTATCACTTCATTCCTCCTTGTACACTGGCCTTTAGAAGCTTAAGAAATATGTTATCTTCATGAGTAGTCTTACTATTTAACATTTAAAGCCACAGTCAAACTTTACCGTCAGAATTTTTTAAAATCAAAATGTTTCCTAGAATAAGTGTGTGGATATCAAAGCTTGCCCATATTTCTTACTGGCTAATAAATATCTGCTGAATTTTTAGTACTTTACATTTTTTTATAAAAGTAACAATAACTGATATCCTACTACAAATGAATTTCTGCAAAAAAAAAAAAAAATATGCAAGCTTACCTTCTACAGTTTGGAAACTAATGACTGGTTTTAGGGTGATACTTAAAGAACCTCCTAAGCAGGTTCCAGCCTACACCTGATGGATCTGAACTAGAAGACAGTTTTCTTTGTGAACTAGACCTTTTCCTGAGAAGCTTTGTCTAGAGTCTTTTTAAGAAATATTTATTTATTTAATTTTGAGCACAAGGGGATCCTGGGTATCTCTATCCTCTATCTCCATCCTTTAAAAAAAATAAAAAATAAAAAATCAAATAATGGTCTTGAATTAATTCTCAGAAAATCATCATCATCCCTCTTGTCTTAAGTTGTCTGTTTGCATACCTAGTCATCTGTCATGGTTCACACAGATATTAAAAAGATGCAATGCTGATTTTAAACACCAAAGAGAAAAGCAGTTGTTTAAAACTAGTGGAATATTACCATGACTAGATAATTCACTTAAAAGTCAGTGAAAATTATACCTTATTTTTAATATGAACATAAAATATATATGAATTTGTCAACTCATAATTTTTTTCATTTATAAAGTTATTTAACCTTTCATCTTTAACAGTTATTCATTTAGAAAAAAATTAAATAGCTTAAAATTAAGGAACTAACTTCTAGAAAAGCCAAGATGATGGTTATTAAATCATAACTTTTAAAAATTCTGGAAAAAGTTATATAATCATAATCAAATTAGAGCTCCTAGAGTCCCACTTTTTCTATTCCAAGTTAGCCTTTTATGATTTTTAATTTATATAGTAAATTCTAGATATTCAGTGATACTAAATTATTCTTTCAGAAGAAAACAAGCATTTATCAAGGATATCTTATGTACCAGCTCCTGTGCTAGTTGCTGAGGTAAGGAGCTTAGATAATTATAATGGAGGGGAACACATTGTAGGAATGGGTCATTCCGGAGGTGGATTATTTTGACAGTATTAAGATGGTCCTAGCTAATCTTCAATGTAGTAATTTATCGATCAAGATTAGGTTGTTTGACTATTCCCTGTCCTAAAACACACAGACAGGTATAGTATGACACTGATGAAAGTGCTGAATGTAAAATTCCTTATTAGCCCTAATCAGGTCTACTTTTGGACTGTGTTTGGTTAATTACCCATTCAAAAAGTTGTTTTTTAACTGAGGATATACTACATGTAGTATATGTGGTATGATCTTGAGCAGGTAGCTACACTTTTGACAGCTTCAGTTTTCTCATGGGTAATATCAAGTACAGTCACTAAGGTAAAAGCTAAGCTGCTGTAACAAAGAGATCCTAGATTACGGAGGTTCAAATCAAGTATTATTTTTTTTTCTTTTTACATAACAGTTTGGGGCAGACAGGTCTCCATGAAGTCGTCATTCAAGAACCTAGGTTAGTGGAGCGTCTCTGCCATTCTTAGCATATTATTCCAAGTACACTCCAATTCCTTATCATTTTCTGACACTGCAAAGGAAATGACAGTGAGTCTGGGATAAATCTTTTATAGAAAATGCCTGAGAAGTTACATATATACCTTGTGTTCACACTTGTGGGAGCTTAGTAGCATGACTGCATTAGGCTTCAAAAGGCGCTGGGAAATGTAGATGACCATGTGCCCAGGAAAAATGGGAGAAAAGATGTGGAAGGACAGTCAGCAATCTTCTGTATTAGTATAAAAATATTCACCTCTACTGAACTGTTGTACAAAGTAAGATGTTGTATTTGAATCATTTAGTGCAGTTCATAATACATGGTAAGTGCTCAATACACGTAATTTAGTAATATCTGTCACTATCATTATTATTAAGGTACAGATACAGAGAAGGTAGGGTATAAGCTGATGAAAACTTGCATTCCATATGGGGTACTTTTCCAGAGTGAGAGAAAAAAGGAGAAAACGTAGGAATTATGCATTGTTGGCATTTATTCTTTATTTGTGATGATTACCTATGTGTTCTGTTAATGAAAACGTTTGCGTGCGCAATTGGTTGGAAATTTGCTAAGCAGCCAATTGCTTCATTTGTGAGTTACTTGGGAGCAAAAAAAAAAGGCCTCATACGAGAATTTATTGGTAGTAGTGTTCACAGGAAAACAAGCCTTTAGCTCAAACTCAAATGGAAATTATAAAGTTATTCCTCCCTTTCTTATATGTCCACAGAATGAAACATAAACAGAGTTAAAGTTCTTTTGGCCAGAAGTTACTCTTCTTTTATTTTCTAAAATATTCATTAGGACTCAGCACAAATATTGTGAGACCACAGTGGAGGAACTGCAAGAAGTCTATTCACTGAGCAGACACAAGGAGCTTGGAATAGCAGCTAACTTAAATAAAAGCCATAACTTATTCTGGCAGTGAAAATTCATCATTTAAAATCTCCCACCACCATAACATATTTTATAATAAAACAAAATTTAGAAATCTATCTTCTGCATCCCAAACGATCCTGGTAGATATTTGAGTTTATAATTTTAAATTAGAGCGGCATTTTAGTGAAATTCTCTTTAAAATATTGATGTAGGCAGCTGCTACTAATTTCAGGCATAAATCTAAGAAAATGTACTTTGCATTGTGATTAACTAAAAATCCTTCTCTGGTTAGGATGTTGCCTGTGAGAAAGATGGATTATGCTAGATAAGCCAGGTGTGTGTGCTCGTAAAATTGTGAAATTTCTGTTTTGATTGAAGACAAAAGATTGTATCCCTAATTAGTCAGCCACAAAATACATATTAGAGAAAT
The DNA here is from genome assembly GCF_028564815.1 of Eubalaena glacialis. NCBI lineage: Eukaryota > Metazoa > Chordata > Mammalia > Artiodactyla > Balaenidae > Eubalaena > Eubalaena glacialis. The sequence goes on along the minus strand of NC_083716.1, from coordinate 151,542,421 downwards.
GTAAATTATAATTAAGTCAGTGAAAAAAGATGTTATATACTTTTATAACTGCACCACAGATTTTGATTTTCTTCCTAGTCTAACCCCCTTGAGGCAAAGACAGCTCTGTACTGCATAGTGGAGAAAATCTTAAACATGGCGTCAGAAAACTTAGAGTCAAGTTGTAGCTAGTTTTACCTTGTTATCTTGTAAAGACAGATCATTCAACTCATCTACTGATAAGCTAATTAATGTGTACCAGCTTCCATTCTCTGAAGTAAACCAAAAAGTGAAGGTTCTTATTCTCATGGAGTGTGTGTGTGTGTGTGTGTGTGTTTGTTTGGACAGGGAAGGTATGTTAGAGAAAGATTGGGGTTATATAAATATATATAAATGTCTAATATAAAAATGGTGTAAGAAGTAAGAAGAAATAAGTCAGGGGGAAGGAGAAGCCAGTAGCTGAGAAAGTAATGCGACGTAAAGAGATGCTGTTATAGTGAGGGTGGTTATAGAAAGCCTCTGAAAAGGTGGATTTTGAGCAGAGCAATATGCTCAGTATAGCTTCTGACCCTTCTGTACATCTGGGATAAGAGTGCTGGAAGATGGATCCCATGGATATGGGAAGGATTTTAGATTTTATTTGAGACACATCCCTCTCATTCGTAAAGTGAAAACTCTCTCTGACCTACCCACCACATATATTGGTAAAAGGGAAAAAGAATGTGATAATATTTGTAAACATAAAATACTGCCTAAACCTAAGGTACTTAAGATTTGAAAAATCTTTGTTTTGCTGTGATTTCAACGGAAAGATATGGATGTTCAAATGGAAGTTTGTTCTGTTAAAAGAGACCATTTTGTGGGGAAGAAAAACAGGTTTTAGGAATAGTGATGCATGGAGTGTGTGTATATATATATATATATATATATATATATATATATATATATCTTCTCAAATATTATATATATATCCTCAAATATTAATTCAGCCTATATACATGTGTGTGTGTGTGTGTTGCAGAGTTGATAACCTAGGATTATATTTTTAATCAAATAATTTTCTAACACATTTATTATTTTTTGCTTTATTGTTGAGATTTCAGACTTAGATATTAATAGAAATATTATCCATAGAAATGTAATATACTATAAATAGAAATATATTCCTTTATATTCATGAAATAATTTTTTTTTTTGCTAAATTGTCATTTCTTACCCTAAATAGTTCTTTGAATTTAGCTTTTCTCTGTATCAACTTTTGGAACGATAGAGGACAAAAGGTTGATTTAGTTTGTGAAACTGATCCTACGTTATAATACTTACTGCTCCGTGAAGTCCTTTAGTGGTCCTAAAAAGCGTCTAATACAGTGCAGTAGCAGGAACCTGTTCCTTAACATCTTGTGTAAACCAACATTTGCATTATTCATGACTGATTTCCCTATAGGAATAAATGTAAAGAACGGGCATACGTTCTTGGAGTACATAATTCTACAACCATTACGGTGTTCTTTTTTATTATTTCTGATCATTGTTGCCTATATCTCTCAGTGTATTTGCTCTTGAATTAACTGCAGAGTTGTTTGAATATTTTGATGGCGTTTTATCCCTTTTAACACCTCCTTCCAAAGTTCACTTTAGAAAAGCATATGTTAAGCACCACTTAGGATTATCTGGATATTGTTTAGTTTGGATTTTTTTTAAAAAGATTTAAAATTATAGTCACAGTGGACAATAAAATAACAGAGTAGCCGTGAGCGTCACTCACAGAAGCTCTGATGCAAGCAGAATGGATGTTGTTTACCCAATCCTGGCAAAATGACAGTGTTTCCTATTTACTAGGCTAATAAGTACCACAACCACAAAACAATGCCATCACACTTTTCTAGCCCTCCCATCCCCAGTTTTAAATATCTGTGCATTTTTTTGCTCTAAGTAAGACTTTATTATTTATCTCAACCTATTTCAAATGAGCCATATCTCAAGTTTCCCTAAAATGAAAGTAGGTTATATTTCCTGTTTGAGGCACTTTTTAAAAAATTTCTCTTTTTATACTCTTTCCTTCTCTGTTATGGTATTTTTTTCTGAAAGCTCCCTAAATTGGAAATACACCCAGAGTTACAAAGGCATCCATACCACTCCCACTTTTCTGTGCAGTAAATGCCCTCTATCACCCTATCAAGTCCCAAACCTGTGACACATCAATAAATATGCTCTACATGTCATGGACCGTGAGTCAGAATCTCAGGGGAAGTTAATGCCATTTTATGCTTTTCTAATTGTTAGAGAAGGCGCTTTATATCAGGACAGATTATCTTCCCATAACCTCCATTCACTATGATGGATATGATTTAACAGGGGAAATGCACCAATCATTGTAATGGTCAGTAAGATTTATTTCCCCCTTCAAAATACACAAAGCCTGCTTGGGCTCTAAAAATAATAAATGTGGTGTTCAGTTATCTCTTACTCTTTGAAAATAAAAGGTACTCTTTTTCCTAGTAATTAATGATGCTTTTCAAAAAGTATTTAACTGTCCTTTACTTTAAAAAGCTATGTGACAGGATAATTGTCTTTTTGTATTTACTAGACCAAGAGGCAGCTATGCCAGAGTATGAGGACCCAAGAGTAAACTTAGAGTATAAAGAAGGACCTGCGTGTGTCACTCATTAGCTATGTGAGCTTAAAGCAGTCTTTTTTTTTTCTTTCTTTCTTTCTTTTTTTTTTTTAAACTATGTTGAGCTTCAGTTTTCCATTTGTATACTGGAGAGGATGGAAGCTAACTTGTGATAAAATAATTAACAAGTTCTGGAAAAGTCCAAGCACATTGAATGACACACAGTAGGTATTCAAAAACATAGCCTTTTTTTTTTTTAAAAGCTACAGCTAGAATTTTTAAATCCTGTAATCCAAATATATTCGTATGAGTCCCACATTTCCAATGCATTTTTATGTATGCCATGATGAAATGGCCCCATAATTTGGAATGCTAAATTTACACTCTCCTGAAAAGAATTCATTGTCAGCTTTACTACATGACTGCACAGGAAATACAAATCTCACACATGATTTTAATGGAAATGAGTTTACATTAGATATCCTTTCCTTACACAGATATGAATATTTTGTGTTTGGATAATTTTGTAATTGGAAAATATCTGTATCATTTTTTAAATGGCTGAAAACAAAGTCATTACGTGAAATTTATTGTAATTGTTTAGCATAAATTGATTTTTTTATTTAATAATAAAATATTTTGTGCTAAACAAATAACATTGACAATAAAAACCTGGATTGGTCATTTTTAAATATCTGTGCTATACTAATCTGTATTTCTGTAAATGTATGTTTTAAAGTTTAAAGATCTTCTAAAGTTTTATTTTCAAAATCCATTGTTAAACTTTTTAGACAAGATGCTATAAAATTTCTGTATGAATAATGGACTGTATTCTTCAAAAGTAATAGCCTAATCTCAATAGCGATTACCTATCTGGTGAATATCCAGTTTCAGATGAGTTAATCTTCTATGAAAGTAACTTTATTAAGCTAACGTTTATTGAGCACCACCTATTTGCAGCCCATGTCACTAAAATTTGCAAAAGAAGAAAAAGGAAGATAGGGTTGGATTTCAAGGAACTTGGAATCTTCATTGAGATACTACACATTCCAAAAGCAGTTACGACTATATGAATTTTTTAAGCCTATTATAATTAATAACTTACAGTGTTTTTCTAAGTGCACTGTTTAATAACATAAAAAGACAATAAATGCTTAAATATTTTAAAGGATGTTTTGAGAAGAAAATCTTTTTTCTCTGTTGTATATAGCCAAAAAATATGGTGTATAGCAGATCTGTATCTTTACATACTGATACAAACGCCTTGAGTGAGTATATCGCTTTACACAAGGTGACTGGCTAGATTGAAGGTATGTAGACACAGCCTATAAGCCACACCATTACCTTTTGCCATAATTTAACTGTGAAGCTATAAATAGTACCAATAGGCATTTTCAGTTGAAGATTAATAACCATTAGAGATGTAAATACAGTAGAGTGTTACACTAGAGCATATATAAGGCACTTTAATTGCATAGGTAATTAACACTTCTGTTCTTCTCATTATCATTTTGTTCCAGTTGAAATGCTTGTTAGCAACCTACTCTGTAGAAGGAACAGCGTGTCATTACAACAGTTGACACAAGGCAGCCTTGAAGTATGTGACACTAATTAATTAAAACTTCAAATTACAAATAGACTTCTTTTAACTAATGATGAATGACCATCTTCACAAAATAACGTTTGCTTCTTTATTCAAGAGTAACAAGTCCTGCTTTTAACATGTTGTATTAAATCACAAAGAAATCCATTAACAAAGCTCTTACGTCTCTCTTTCCAAAGCGGAAGAATATTAACATTTTGAGGCTTTTCTGCAGAGTAAGAGAATTTTCTTCTCCCTTTAATCACAATGACAAATGATTATGGTTTCTATCATCAGCATAAGTAGGAATGTCACCCTTCTCAAGTGACTAGGTTATGATGTAGTCTTTAGCAGGCAGAACAGTGTTTTAGAAGTTTGGAAGTCAGTATTCTGTTCCTGCTAAGGACAGTGGTTGGTGCATAGAAAGTGCTCAATAAATGGTATCGGTATATTATTATATACTTAGTTGTCCTTGGAAAGGCACTGAGTCTTAGTGACCACAAGTGTACTCTATAAACTGTAGTTACACAGGGATCAGGTACCTAGGGAAGCTTATAGGATGCTCAGACAAGGCTTCATGTGAGTACAACCCTTGGATATGGTGAGAAAGTTCAGAGAATGCAGGTGAGTTCCTTAGGAATTAACCCACCTAACAATCTTGAAAGAGATTGGTCTACAAAGCAGAATGTTACTAATTCTCAAAAAAGAAATACGGTCTGGATTATGTGCATTGGCTGATTAGCACATATTTTCCATTTTAAAAATTTACTTTATGACTGGAAAACTAAAATATAATTACAGTTTTGCTTGGTGAGGGCAAAATATTAATATTAATTAATATTAAGGATATGTGTTGAATCATATTAATGTCTTCTGTTGTAAAGTTACGAAGCCTACAACAATATTTTTCAATCGGCAGATTTCATTTCAAACCGTCAAGGAACATTTGACAGGTATGGGAACAACTTTGATCAATATGTATAATATATTTTTGTTACATACTGTAACACATAAGTATACAAACTGCTATGGCAGTGAAAGTCAGAAGCATATCTGAGTTGAACAAATATTAAAATGTTACTCTGAGAAAGAAGTAAGGAACCTAATATAAGGATAGGAAATAAAAAAAATAGTTCACTGGAACTTACAGATGTTTTCCTATGAGCATATAAGAATGATTAAAGGGAGAAAGTAGTCGCTTAAATGAAACTGAAAGAATGTATGATAACCACTGGATTTTTTCTAAACTCTTAAGAGGCACTGTTATACTGCATTAGTATAATAGTAGTGTGTTTATTTAAATTATTGTTGGGGGACAGAGAGTGGGAGTAAGAGAGCATTTTATTCTTCTCAAACATGACTATAATAATTATATTATTTAAAATTATGCCACTAATACAAGTAATTCTAAACCTTTGGTCTAATGCAGCATTGTCCAATAAAACTTTCTGTGATGAGGGAAATGCTCTGTGTCTGCACTGTCCAATATATTAGCCACTAGCCATATTTGGCTATTGATCATTTGAAATGTAGCTATTGAGACTGAAAAACTAAATCTTTAATTTTATTTCACTTTAATTTTAATATATAATAGCTGCATGTGGCTAATAGCTACCATAATGGACTGCACAGGTCCAAGGTGTCCATCTCTACCCTAGGGAGTCAATGTTATGGGTTCCAGAGTGTTCTTGATTTACTGGTGATAACAGTATGGACAGATTATTGCTCCTTGGGTACCCATTTTACAGATTCTGTACCAATTGTTTCTCATCTGGTAACACATTGTTTTTGCAGACGAATTTCAAACAGTTAGCTTAGTTACTAACTTTGACTTCTTATAGGTTTGTCCCTTGGTTGGAATTTCCCTTTTAAAATTATCACCTACTGTGAGTTATTTATAAACATAATAAGTGATTTCGTCAATTAGAGTGTGGGTATGTGTTTTATGGAGACATTTCTCGCAGAGTAACCTTATGCTCTACATTTAGTGGGATCTCGCTACCAGCCAGACTTGTAAATCAATTACATTCTAAAAATAATGACTAACTGAATCCATTTGTTAATATTTAATGATTGCTGAATATTTGCATCCTGTGTCAGCCACTAGTGATCCAAAATGATAAAGCATCACCCCTGCCCTTGAGGAACTTACAGTCTTCAAATGCACAACACTGTAAATAAACCAATTCATTTTCCAAAGCAGGCTTAATTAATATGAGGCCTCTGGGGAATCATCTACAATAAATATGAGTTTGCTAGCAAGCAGAAAGTATTTATCAAACAATATCTTTCCTTTGGATATACCAGTCATCAGGAGTATTATTAATTTATTAGATACTATTTAGGACTGGCAGAAATCCAATAGCCTAAATTGTTTCCAAGGTGGCTTTTGGAGCTAATGGCCTGAGGAAAAATATAAAATTGTAATCTGTTTCCATGTATACAACAAGTAAAGTACTTAGTGTTAGGATATGCCTGAATACCTAAATATATTGAGCAACAGTATATTTTGTTTATTAGATATCTCTCTTTTCAAAACTTTCAACAATGGCAAAGTTGGCCTTAAGCATTCTCTCTCTTTTGCTCCTTACATCCTTGGAGACGCCCAGTTCTCCAACTCTGTGTTACTTGGAGGAAGAAAATCAAATAAAAGGACTCATTCATACTGTGTTAAGAGTGAGCTTCAAAATGTTACATTTTAGAAGAGGTTGGAGTGGGGATCTCACTTTATAAGTATGGGAGGGAGTTAGGGTAAGAGAGAGCGTTTCCCTGGCATGATGCAAATCATACACATAGGAAGAGGCTATAATTACGAATATAGCTAGTATTCTACTGTGTGTTGTTAACTGCATTCCATGTACTGGTAGAATTTTCATACATAATTGCAATACTGTTATTTTAACTACCATAATATACCACATTCTGCCATTAATAGTTGAATTTCATATTTCTTATGTCACCAGATGTTGAAAGTAAGTTGACCCTCAGAAGTAGCTACAGAAAACTTTATCAGTAGTTAAGGAGAACTTTACCAGTTTCCAGGTTTTCAGACTAGAGAAAAGATATATACGTGTGTGTGTGTGTGTGTGTGTGTGTATTCATCATAAAGGGAACTATTTTTTCGTCTTTGAGATAAAAGCTATAACTGCTCTTCTTCTGTTGATATGCCTTTAAAGATTTAGGTTCAAGGGAATCACGGCTGGCGTCAGTCCATTTTCACACTACAACCCATAAGGTGCAGAATGGCCTTAAAGATTTAAAAATTGTCTTTCAAATTAAGTTGAACATAATTATAAGCATCATGACTTTGTAATTTCACTATCCTATTTATCCTTTTTTATGATAATACTAGTAAAATATTTTCTCATAGGCTAATTTTTTAATAGTGAGACTTCAGAGATCTATCTAGCTAAATTCCAATGAGAAATAACATTTTCTTTCTTTTGTTTAAATCAAGTAATTTTTGAGGTCTCAAGCATGCTGAAGTATTTTGATGAAAAAATTAGAGGTTGAGATAGAAATATTCGTATGAAAACAAATACCTAAAACTTGGGGGATTCCCCCGTTTAGCTCAAGGTGACCAGGATATTAGACTATCAGCCTTGTCATGTCAAATGCAAATAAACTGCTTGTCTTCCCCTTGGGGAGAATCTATAACTATTATCTTGCCCTTAGTTTCCATTACTTTAGAAGGACGCTGGTTCCTATAGAACATCTGAAAAAATCCTGAAATTAGTATTTTATTCTGAGAAGTTATGGCATATTATGAAATATTTTGAAATGAATTCTCCAACTCAACAGATTTACTATTTGACTAGTAAAATTAAATACTACATTTTCTTGAGATATTTAGATATTAAAAAAGTGTTCCACATCTGTTACTACACTTGATCCACACAGGTTAGGCTGTGAAGTTAGACTGGTGCCTGTCTCTGCCCCCACTTTGCCAACATTTAACAGATGGTAGAATAAGAATAGGTTGTTTAAATAACTTTCTTAGAGTCCTGCAGTTGGGGAGTGTCAGAGCCAAGCCTCGGCATCTGACTCCAGGTTTGCAGCTATTTCTACAAGACCATAAGCCAGAGAATATATAAATTTCAGGGACAGCCAAAAAAAATTTCCCCAAATTGTAACTTTGTATGTCACTCTATACAATGCATATTTCTTTTAGATCTTTGTCATGATTGCATCACAGATGCATCTCATGTGCTTGCTAATTTCAGTACATAGATTTCCTTGTATAGAAGAGCTTGCCACTAATTTCGAGGCTTATTTTGCAGAAAATTTTTTCAAGTTACCAGGACTACAACTTCAACAACAACAACAGAAAGTTGTAAGTTTTCTCCTCTAATTTAATTTGCATGGGTCATTAACTTCGAAGTCTAAAACGACTCAGTTATGCTGTAGCACTTGAAATATGAGCCAGAATCAATGGCAACTGCTTGATTGGCAACTGGAAGCTATTTGCGGGCCATTGCATTTTTTTCCCCACGTAGTATATTATGATTTCTCCTCTCATCCACTCAGAATTCATGAAAGGATTATGTTATTGAATTTTAATTCTCTAGATTTTTATATTATGGGACTCACGGAATCATTTTATAATATTCATATTATTGAATTATACTGTATCCACCTATTTTCTACCTTGAATTTATCAGCACATTATAAATAAAAATAAAATATTTGAAACATAAAATTCATGAGCTATCTGCAATTTGTCAAAGAAAATGAAAGTTTCTCAAATGAGAAAGGAATTTTTTTTATTGAAAAAGAAAGAATAAAACGGATTGCTGTCATTATTGGCCATAGTCATAAAAATCCATGTTATGCTTAGGAGATTTAATAAGAAACATGTTTTTGTTGTTGTTGTTTGAAAATGAGAATCTGTTTTAGAATGAATGATTAAGTTATTTTACATAAGTACTTCATCTGTAGCAAATAGAAATAAAATAGCAAAGAGAAGGGCAATGTAAAAACCAAAGAATATATGAAGGAACTGCAGTGATCATTTTTGTTCATCTCAAAACGAATAGAGAAATTACCTCTAGACCACCCTTAATATTGAGAACGCCCTCTGATTGAGTTTGTCTAGAAACAGTGAATTTCTTCCCCATGAGACTACCTATGCCCTTGTTGTTATAGATCTCGTTGTTCACAAATCTTATGTGGATCAAAAACTGAAATTTTGGAGGAACCACTGGCCTAAGCTCCCTTCCACTGTGAATCCTTCATAGAACAATAATCTTCATTCACTAATAATTCTCATGACAATTTTCCTCAATTTTTCAACCATTGACTTAAAAACATAATTCCCTGACTCTACTCATTTTATTTCCCTTTTATGGAATGAAAAGTATTTGTTGATATGTTTTTTAATATGGTACCTAGTACTCTAAAGGTGTTCTGAAGAGAAAGGGGTAGCTTTATCTTTCTTAGTAATACAAAAAAATCGCAGAACGGACTTGAGGACACAGGGTGGGATGGTGAAGCTGGGATGAAGTGAGAGAGTAGCACTGACATATATACACTACCAAATGTGAAATGGGTGGCTAGTGGGAAGCTGCTGCATAGCACAGGGAGATCAGCTCGGTGCTTTGTGACCACCTAGAGGGGTGGGATAGGGAGGGTGGGAGGGAGGCTCAAGAGGGAGGGGATATGGGGATATATGTATACATATAGCTGATTCACTTTGCTGTACAGCAGAAACTAGCACAACATTGTAAAGCAATTATGCACCAATAAACATATAAAAAAAATCAAAATCATATATAAAAATTTACACCTATTAAGGAAGCCTAATGCTGAGTGCTAAAACAAATCTTATATGTATCGTTTTTAAATTCCAAATTGCAGCTTTACATTGTTCCTTGTTAATTTTTCTTTTCTGGCCAATCATTACAGTTTAAAAATAACTTACTTAAATATCCAAAGTATTAGCTGTATTCCCAAGCCTCATTCATTTAGGGAATTAAAAAGATGTGACATATGAGTCCTCGTTTAAACTATTGATTATCATGACATCTTGTGCGGAGTCCAACCCAGACCTTTCTCCACAGTGATGTTAAGAACCTTCCATCTGCTACAACATGGATAGAACTTGAGGGCGTTTTTGCCAAGTGAAATAAATCAGACAAAACAAGGACAAATACTGTGTGATCTCATATGTGGAAACTGAAAAAATATAAACTCATAGGAACAGAGAACAGACTGGTAGTTCCCAGAGGCAGGGGTTGGGGGGCAGGAGAAATGGGTGAAAATGGTCAGAAGGTACAAACTTCCAATTTGTAAGCAAGTAATTGGGATAAGTATTAAGGGAAGGAAGAGGTTCTACTCTGGAAATACAGTCTCATAGGCAGCAGATCACTGTGGGTAATTGTGGAGCCCTGAAGCCAAAATGCCTGAGTTTGAATCCTGATTCCACAAAATAATAGCTGTGACTTTGGACAAGATATTTAACTTCTAGGTCTTTGTTTCCTGACCCATAAAATGGGAATTAGAAGTGTGCCCCATAAGACTGATCAGAAGGCTGAGTCCAGCTAATTCCAGAGGGCTCTAGAACACTGCCTGATATATGGGAAGCATTCAACAAATGTTAGTTATGTCATTTTCTAGGGAAAGCATTTCTTCTCAATTATACAATATATTCTCTTTTTTAGTTTCTCAGACCAGAGTAGATATATGAAACCATGAAAGGAGACACTGATGAAAGTGGGATTTGTGACCACTTTGCTCAGGGCCTGGGGAAATAGAGCCCAGATGGAACAGATAGGGTGTTGGTATTTGCCTGTTTAAGCCACTGCCAACTTTGTAGAAGCCATAACTGAATTTTAGGGATATTTACAACAAAAAATACATGCAGTAGAGTTTCTACTCAAAGGCAGACAGCACGCAGAGAATGTCATGGCCGACATTAGCTATATACCTGTGGGAACTGGTTAACTCAGGAGTGGTTTGGAGAGGTAGATTCCATGGCGCTGTCCCTGGAGTGATTGAAAAGATATCACCTTTATGCAGTTGCTCTGAGTGCCAGCCAGGAAGCAGCCTTTTTGCAGGGTGGAGCCTGAGGTTTAGAGACAAGATTTGGACTCATTTTGAGAGACTGAATCTTTGGTAAAAATTTATTTCCCCTGAAGTTTCACTGATGCCATAATACATAGTGAAGAATATAAAGGGATACCATTGTGAAAGTTATTTTACCAGGTAGGAAACTTGCAAGAGGATTTATATTTCAAAATGACAGTGACCTAAAACTCACATCAAAAAATGTCTTAAAGAAAAAGGGTCCAGAATTGTAGCCTATGGAACCATATCACTCAGAATCTCACCGCAAAAAATGACAGACTTTAACCATTTGTGGCTTTTATTCCTCAGTTCAGTAGAACTTTGTACACAGAACAAGTTGTCAATGTGCTACAGATAAAGACATTAATTCAGACTAACAAAGTCTCCCTATTTAAAAAAGAATTGCATTTTATTTCACCATTCCTTTTCAGCAATTTAAGGCATTTAATGGCTGTGTTTTATTAGGGTCATAAATTATATATGTTTTGGGCACTTTATAGTATCTTAGCTTCAAATACTAATGTTACACAGGTATGTTTGGTTCTGAGATACTCAACTTTTCCTTTAAAGTTGTGCAACCAAAAATTTCAAGCATTCAGAGATGGACTGTGGAAAAGTCACCATACTTAATGGTAATATAATCCTTGAGTAATTTTGTATTTTGTTATACTGCTGTAGTAGGTTATTTTCCACTTTTAGAAACATTTCTTAAAGATTCAAAATGAATTTACCTCCTAAATATTAATTTTGAGTTTATTTTCACTGAAGTTGAAATTTAATTTAAATATTTTAAAGGTAGAAAACTTGTAGTTATGCATTGCCAACTTTTAAAGAACCTCAACAGTTACCAACTTTTTCTTTCTTCAGTGGTTGATAGTTTGCAGTTTGTTCAGTAGATTTGCACTAGAGCTCAGGCCTGGCAGACACTTACTGGAGTCTTTAAGCATTTTCATAGCAGTTCATTCTTAGGGAAAAGTAAAGAGAATTTGGTCAAACAGGGATCACCCTGCAGTGCTTATTCTTCTATCATCTCCTTTTTCCTGGACCCTTGTCTCTGCCCTCACTTCACACTAATATAGGAGTATGAGGAAAAACCCTACCCCTCCCTACTCTATCTTAAGTACTGTGCTATTCTACCTTAATTGTGGTCGTTAATCAACTTCATCAGATAATACCATAATGAGAACATAGGTGTAACCAAAAGGAAATGCTGTAGTAAAGGATTTGTATATTTTCTCAAGCTCATATATATATGGTTTTGCTTTAGCAGAATATTATTTTCTATTTCACCAAATTATCATTTCTGTGTGTGTGTGTGTGCAAGTCTGAAAAGGCCTATCTTTGATGAGGTTTCAATCAGATCCCATGTAGTAAAGGTATTGAACTAACAAATGTATTGTTTAGAATAAACAATTTAGAGAAAAAGTATTAAACTTAAAAATGGAAAAAGAAAAGTCGTGCTTTTGGAAAATTTTCATTTGCATGTACCTGTTCAAGTTTCTGTAGAAAAGAACAATTTCAAAAGCCGTGTTATAAATTTAGGGTCATATAAAAACTGGGTCAGTTCTGTTACCCAGTGCCTGATTTTCCATTGCCCACATTTCTGTTGAACTCTGTTTTTCCTTTTCCTTTCTGTTTCAAGTCCCATTGACCATTTTTATGTTCATTACCATGGGTATGAAGGTCAGAAAGGGCAGATGAAAAGAAAATGAATCAATGGTTTTCTTTGCAAATACATATGACAAAAAAAGATTTGCTGGAGGCGAGACTCAGTAAAAACTTGCTACAACAATATTTACTGTAGAGCAGAATTCACTGTAAAGTTGACCACCTTTTGAGTCCTTCAAAGCTACAGTAATCAAGGCAGTATGGTACTGGCACAAAAACAGAAATATAGATCAATGGTACAGGATAGAATGCCCAGAGATAAACGCACGCACATATGGGCACCTAATTTACGACAAAGGAGGCAAGAACATACAATGGAGAAAAGACAGCCTCTTCAATAAGTGGTGCTGGGAAAACTGGACAGCTACATGTAAAAGAATGAAATTAGAACACTCCCTAACACCGTACACAAAAATAAACTCCAAATGGATTAAAGATTTAAATGTAAGACCAGACACTATCAAACTCTTAGAGGAAAGCATAGGAAAAACACTCTTTGACATAAACCACAGCAAGATCTTTTTTGACCCACATCCTAGAGTAACGGAAATAAAAACAAAAATAAACAAATGGGACTTAATTAAACTTAAAAGCTTTTGCACAGCAAAGGAAACCACAGCAAAGGAAACCATAAACAAGACAAAAAGACAACTCTCAGAATGGAGAAAATGTTTGCAAATGAAACAACAGACAAAGGATTAATCTCCAAAATATACATACAGCTCATGGAGCTCAATATCAAAAAAACAAACAATCTAGTTAAAAAATGGGTGGAAGACCTAAATAGACATTTCACCAAGGAAGACATACAGATGGCCAAGAGACACGTGAAAAGCTGCTCAACATCACTAATTATTAGAGAAATGCAAATCAAAACTACAGTGAGGTATCACCTCACGCTGGTCAGAATGGCCATTATCAAACAATCTAGAAACAATAAATGCTGGAAAGGGTGTTGTGAAAAGGGAACCCTCCTGCACTGTTGGTGGGAATGTAAATTGATACAGTCACTATGGAGAACAGTATGGAGGTTCCTTAAAAACTAAAAATAGAATTACCATATGACCCAGCAATCCCACTACTGGGCATACACCCTGAGAAAGCCATAATTCAAAAAGAGACATGTACCACAATGTTCACTGCAGCGCTATTTACAATAGCCAACTCATGGAGCAACCTAAATGTCCATGGACAAATGAATGGATAAAGAAGATGTGGCACATATATACAATGGAATATTACTCAGCTATAAAAAGAAATGAAATTGAGTTATTTGTAGTGAGGCGGATGGACCTAGAGTCATACAGAGTGAAGTAAGTCAGAAAGAGAAAAACAAGTACATTATGCTAACACATATATATGGAATCTAAAAAAAAAAAAAAAAAAAATGGTACTGATGAACCTAGTTGCAGGGCAGGAATACAGAGGTAGACATCGAAAATGGACTTGAGGACATGGGGTGGGAGGAGGAAGCTGGGGCGAAGTGGGAGTAGCATCGACATATATGCACTACTGAATGTAAAATAGTTGGCTGGTGGGAAGCAGCAGCATAGCACAGGGAGATCGATTCCGTGCTTTGCGATGACCTAGAGGAGTGGGATAGGGAGGATGGGAGGCAGGCTCAAGAGGGAAGGGATATGGGGACATGTGCATGCATATGGCTGATTCTCTTTGTTGTTGCAACAGAAACAGTATTGAGTATTGTGAAGCAATTATACTCCAATAAAGATCTATTTAAAAAAAACAAACCAGAATACAGTGATGAAGTAAAAAAAAAAAAAAAAAAAAAAAAAAAAAAAAAAAGCCTACCTGGGGTATTTGGATGATATAGGAGTTGCATATAATTTCTATCTTTTTTATAATTCTCAACATGGAGAATCAGAAAATTCCTTTTGTTGTTGCCGTTTTGTTTTTTCTTTCTGAGCCAAGAAAATTTTCTAGAGGGTATTGCAATTTTATAAATTGTTAGACTTTTCCATAAATGTAAGGAATTCCTCTCTAGTATCCAAATAACAGACCTCACTAGTTTCATTAATTTTTGCAGACCATTCAGATATCATTTAGTGGGTTAGTTTCATTAACCTTACAAATAGTCCCCGATTTGTGATGGTTCAACTTATGGTTTTTCAAACTTACGATGATGGGAAAGCAATACATACTTCAGTAGAAACCATACTTTGAATGTTGATCTTTTCCTGGGCTAGCAACAAGAGGTACATACTCTCTTGGGATGCTGGGTAGTGGCATGCAGCTCCCAGACAGCCACGTGATCATGAGGGTAAACAACTGATGCACTTACAACCAGACAACCATTCTGTTTTTCACTTTCAGTACAGTATTCAGTAAATGACATAAGATAGTCAGTGCTTTATTATAAAATAAGCTTTTGTAAGATGATTTTGCCCAACTGTAGGCAAATATAAGTATTCTGAGCACCTTTAAGGTAGGCTAGGCTAAGCTTTGATGTTTGGTAGGTTAAATGTATTAAATGCATTTTTGACTTAATGATCTTTTCAACTTAAGATGAGTTTATTGGGATGCAACCTCATTACGAGGAAGATCTGTATTAGTAATGTTGCGATTAGGTATGTTAGTTTGTGTGTGTTTCAAATTCAGTCTCCTCGTTTTCGGTATTCTCTTTTCACTCGGCATAAACCTCCACATCCAGGATGCAGTTGTTTTTATAAAATTTGGAGACAAGGCTATTGCCAGTATATGATTCCCATGAGGAAAGAGACTTCTTTTGCTGATTGACTATTCACCAAATACTGTTTATTTAGCAGTTGTTTAATTGTTCACATAAGTTGGAGACATTCTGCTCCGTTTAAAACAGGAGAGCCAAGGTGCTGTTTCATGAACGGAAGCAGTTATACGAGTACACTCAAAGGCTCTACAGTGATTCCATACAGGGCTTCCCAGGGAGGATCTGGCTGAGGGTTTAGTGTTGGCACACTGAACTCAAACTCAAGCCTGGCTAAGATTCTATGTTTTCAAATATTCAGTTGAATCCTAAATGGTCTTCATTCTTCCTTTTAGGGATTTATATTGCTTCAGAGATACAGACTTGCACTTTGTCAGTTCTAGCATGAAGGCGATATGGATATGACTGGTAGAAGATGGAGAGTATGGGTGGCAGGTGTTAGGAGGTAAACTCTGTGGCTGAAAAACAGAAAGGCAGATAACTTTGCCATATGGTATTTTAACCTGTGATATTGGCATTCTTCCTGTGGGGCTTCATCCTGCCAAGCTAACCAGGCACTGAAGCTGAGGGGCAGAAGTAGCTGGGCTTTACCAGAAAGAGGTAGCAGTTGACATGTGGCCAGTCTGTTTGATCTAGAGGTTGCCCCACCAAAGCAGAAATAAGTACATGGTGAAAGCCTGATCAGATGGTTAAAAGGGGGGCTTGGGGGCTATGGTTTAGAAGATTGATCTTTGGAAGGCTTGAGCTTTGCCTTAGCAATACATACCATTGGAAACCTCTTTGTATTTAATGAGCACAACCTAGAGTCATAGTGAATAAGGATTCTGTCATCAAGGCCAAGCATATGGGAACCACGTTTATAGTTAGAATTTACTGGAAATAGATAATACGAATTCCTCGAAGCACAGTGGAAGTGTAGCTGGTGTGCATGGCACAACAGTACTAGTTGATAAAATACTGAAATACTTGTATTCTGATTCTGAACTGCTGCTACCCAGTCCTTCCTGGGACTCCCTCAAATAGCCCCTTGGCTCCTTCAGACCAAAGTGGGCAAAGAAATCAGCTCTCCTAGCAAAACTCAACTTATTTGCCTGTCACCCAGCCTGTCCTTCCTCCAATTTGCCTTCCCCATCCCTATCTCTCTCTCCCTAGTCAAACAGGCCTGAACATCTGGAGTTGGTGATGGTCCCGCAGCAAGAGGTCATGGGTCATCCACAGCTGGCCAAGATTCCCCTCAAGTTACCCCCTTACAGCTACTAGTAGAAGCCGTAGCCTGTATAGTGTATTTCATCTGTTGTTAAATATTCAGGCATCACCCCTGACTGTAAGAGCTGCTTCAGTATTGACGTGGCATGGCTTCACAACCTTATGACACGATTTTCTTCCCTTTTCTTCAAGATCCTTAATCAGAAAGAGAAAGAAACAGAGATGCATAATTAGGTGTCATGCCTTGTTTGTTTCTTGGTTACATGTGATTGAGATTCTTCCAAAATATAGTAGTAAAGAAACCAGTTTTAGGAGATATGAGACCTGAACTGAAATAATAGCATTACAGCTCTGTGACCTTGAAGAAGGTATTTAACCTCTGTGGTCTTCAATCTCCTCATCTATATACTAGCAATTATAATATCTAACTCATAATGTTCTTGTAAGGATTTAATAAGATAATGGACATTATGTGCTTACCTCTGTGCTGACAGAGCCTGGAACACAGGAGGTACTCAGTAAACAGCAGTTATCCTATTAATATAATGCTACTTTTACAGAACACAGTAAAGAAGTTTGTTTTCATTAAAAGTGAATCTTAACATCATTTTCTGAATTAGCATCATTTAAAATGGCATAAATATTAAATTTTGAAGATTATCTTTCATCAATAGTATTTCACTTTTGTTCTGATATACACAATGTATACACTCTACCAATGATTCAACACTGTTTAAGAATGTCTGTATCATCCTATGGCTTTTAAACTGGACTATTTAACATTCTGTCTTCCTCTCAAGTATAAATTGGCCTATGTAAAAATCACCATGTCTTCTAGTGCAACTAGAACGATTAACTACATGTGCTCTAACCAGTCCCCTCTCACTGTAAAACCATTTGTATGCTAACCAGGTCCCTCAAACAATTGTTTGTTTTCACACACAGCGAAGAATTTCTTTTCAAAATGTGATGGAGTGACTCAAGGCATATATTTATTCCTCTTGTCTCTTCTGCATTTTTCTCTTAATCCATTCATTCTAAGCAAATATCAGGTTGGTTGTGTTTTTTTCCCAAATGGAATAATGAATGAATAACTCCTATCAAATAACTTGTATTTTAATAAACCTACCAGTGGAATCAGGAAAGATCTTGCTACTTGTTCACATATATCACAGTCATTCTGGGTTGTTTGATCAAGGGTCATGGAGCAAACTTCTCTTTAAATCAGAAAGATAGTATTTAAGTCAGTATGTATAATTTAATGTTGTCTTGAGGGAGCCCCGTAAAATAAAAAAAGCTTGTTCTCCAGTTTTTGTGGAGCTGTTTTCGTGTTATTCAAATTATAATGAAGAGTTAATTGGATGAAAAATGATGCTTGCCATCAAAAAGATCCTCAAAATAGTTCTTAATCTGAAAAGATCAAAGTACAGAGACCTTGTATTTACTAGTTTTCCCTTCTTATATATCTACTCATCAAATATCAGCTTTGTTACTTACTGTTTTGGAGGGGAAATTAAATAATGTCTTTTGAGGGTCTTGGTAATGATTTATATTTTTAGACTTCCTTTGACTGTTAGCATTTGGGCAACATACCACCGAAATCTTTTCTTCCATTATCACCTGACGTTAACCTGCCTTTGGTTTTTAGGCTTTAACTGGGGACCTGCATCTAACCTTTCATTATCTTAGCCTGTAGAGGAAGAGTGTCTTCCTTTACAAATTTCTAAAAAAAAGCAAACAAGCAATCCTTCTTAAGAGTGACAATGGAAATGCCTCTGTGTGCATAGATTTTGGCTCAGAAGCAATCGCTAACACACGTGTGGAATGAAAGATTGAAGGGCTCTCAGCTGCCCGTCCTGACATGTGGACGAGCCAGGTGGCTGATCCCGCTTATTATCCCTTTATTATAGTGAGACTCCCTTTCCTCTGGAGGATGTGTGGAACTATCTGATTTTGGCATTTTTTTGTTTGTTTAGTTTTGTTTTTTGGTAGGCATCAGTCTTTTAACATGCTTTCTACCAGGGAGTCATCCCTGCTTCAGATTGTGTAGACTTTCCACACTGCCCTGAAATTCAGAACTGCAATCAGGAGCTGTCACCTGGCTACAATAGGTAAAGTAATCCCAGAGAACAGGAAGAAAAAAGCATTGGCCATAAAGGTGAAACACTAATCTTCTATATTTCAGAAAAAAGATACTCCCAAATGGAACATTTCATCTTCTGCTTCCTTAATTATCTCCAGATTGGGTAAATCTTTTATTCACAGAAGTTTTAAGGTATGACTGGAACGTGTTTTACTTCTTGAGGACTCAGTAGAATATCTGTAAATTGTTGATAGAAAGGCATCTTCTTTCTGGTTGATTGATTAAATACATATTCATTCATTTAAAAAGAGTTGAGAGCCAACTACAAATCAATACAATTGCTACCAAAAAATGTGATGTATCAATCAATGAAGTGTTCCTTTCTCTCAAACAAAAGTACCTTTGTCATTTTAACAGAGGGCCTAAAATTCTAATCTTTGGAATTAATCTATCGATATTGTTTCTGTAAGAATCTTGTTTAAATGTAAATACATTACCTGTAAGAGGTAGCACCTAGTATGTAAAGTTGCCTAGCAGAGAGCAGGGCTCTAAGAGATTAACTGAGGTGTAGGAAAGGGAAAACAAATTTCTAGACCTTTTGACAAAGAGAGAATGGGGTGATCCAGAAATGAAAGAACATGTGAAGAATAGATACATGGGAAGGAATAAAGGAGCATTTAAAATACCTAAATGACAATAATTTTTTAATCCCCCAAGCTGAGTTTCCTCCATTAGCACTGGGTTTAATAAATGGCAATGCTGCAATGACAGTCACTCATAAAACAGTGATTTCATTAATTTTCTTATCTATTTGCCTTTAAGTGGAAAGTCATAAAGCAAGACAGTCTGTTGGTTGATAAAGTTCCTATTTCTAAAGCTGTAATTAATGACAACAATGCTTTGGTTATGTCCATACAATATTTTTAATTTGCTAATTTTGACTGTATTCTGAATGTGCACATTTATAGTGCAGGAGAATGTTATGACTTAACCTATATGTTTTGGATTCAGATGTAGACAGTCAAACTGATAAAAATTATTTGATATATTCTAAAGTTAGCAATACACACACACACACACACACACACACACACACACAAATGTAGAGCTCTCTATTTTAACATAATAGTGCTTCCAGATATGATTCAGAAAGTTTTTAGTAAGAGTCTTAACTAACCACCCATTTATTCATACTCATAATAGCAGACAAAATGGTGTCTTTAGTTGTAGCAGAATTGCTTTAATATCACACAATCTTCCTTAGGTGACCAGGCATGCTTTTCATATATTAAATGCATAAATAAAGCGCTGTATGTTAGATGTAAGGAATCATCCTATACTGAGATTTCTGAAGACTAAGGACTAAAGAAAAAGGATTTTTAAACCTTAGAACAAGTTAGCAAAGCTGTAAAATCTCCTCCCCCAGGGCCTTTAAAAATAGGACAGATGTCAGAGATGGCTTAGGGGTAGTAGAGCTGGACAAAATCAATCACCTTTACATCTCTTCCAGTTCTTGAATCTTCACAACATCCATTTGAAATACGTAAACAAGTCATTACTGGAGCCTGTTTTACAAAGTAATTGTTTACTTTGAGTGAGTTACTGTTAGAAAGAGTGCACATGTATCTTTTGAGGTTCTTCTATTCCTGTATCCTCGATTTTAATCATATAGATTGCTTTAACAAATTAGATCAATGAATAGTATTTTATTTAGAAGTTGAAACTCATAAATCCAATTTTAATCTTCTTTAAAAATACTATAAATAGTATTTCTTTTAATACTAAGTATTAGAATACTAATATTCTTTGAATATATAAATTTCATTCTTTCCACTTATATTAAAATATCAGTCTGTCAGGTGAAGTAGCTCATATGCAAAAGAAAATTATCCCTGAAAACAGGAATAGTATCTTATGAAATGAACATAGTTCTAGGAAAGTTGTATTACAACTGTAAAGGCATTATGCAATCCGATGTTATGTTTAATATTAAACAGATACAGGATATTAATTATATTTACATTGTGTACCAATTTTCCCAAGCAACATGGAGTAAATAACGTGATTTACATGCTTTACAGTCTTCACAAGCATCCCATATTCCTGTTAGTTATTTTGATTTCTTAGCTGTGAGAATTATAATAGATGTTATAATGTACTATTTCCATACACTTAATTGCGTAAGAGTTACCTTTTCTCCTTAAAAGATGATTGTCTATAATATTTCCAGGAAAATGGATCTAATTGTATATAAAAGCATTCTTTAAAAAAATTCTTTTTCTTTTTAATAGCGATAGAAAAGATAGAAAAGTTTTTTGCAGTCATGTTAATGGTGCTCCAGAAATCTTAATATGTTGCTTAGTTAAAAGAAACTAAAATGTTTTTAAAATGATTCTAGGAAAGTTAATTTTTTAAAGATTTAAAAAAATTTGTTCCCAGTTTTATTGAGATATAATTGATGTCCAGCACTGTATAAGTTTAAGGTGTACAGCATAATGATTTGATTAACATACATCATGAAATGAGTATCGCAGTGTATGAGGGTTCTCTCTTCTCCATATCCTTACCAACACTTGCTATTAGTTGTCATTTTGACTTGGTCATTCTGACATGTGTGAGGTGGCATCTTATTGTGGTTTTGATTTGAATTTCCCCGATGATTAGTGAAGTTGAGCATCTTTTCATGTGCCTGTTGGCCATCAGTATGCCTTCCTTGGAAAAATGTCTATTCAGAACCTCTGCCCATTTCCAACCAGGTTTTTTTTTTTTCCTGACATTGAGTTGCATGCGTGCATTGTATATTTTGGATATTAACTCCTTATTGGAGATACCTTTTGCAAATACCTTCTCCCATTCAGTAGGTGTCCTCTTTGTTTTGTTGATAGTTTCCTTCACTGTGCAAAAGGTTTTAGGTTGATGTAGTTCATTTGTTTATTTTTGGGGTTTTTTTGCCCTTGCCTGAGGAGACATATTCCAAAAGATATTGCTAAGGCTGATGTGAAAGAGCTTAGGTTTTCTTTAAGAAGTTTTATGGTTTCAGGTCTTAGATTTAAGTCTTTGATTTATTTTGAAGTTATTTGTGTGCAAGGTGTGAGAGAGTAGTCCAGTTTGATTCTTCTGCATGTAGTTGTCCAGTTTTCCCAACACTTTATCATAAAGGCTGTCTTAACCCATTTTATATATTTTTGCTTCCTTTGTCATATATTGATTGCTCACATAGGTGTGTGTCCATTTCTGGGCTCTCTACTTTGTTCCACTGATCTATATCTGTTTTTGTGCCAGTATCATACTGTTTTGATTACTGTAGCTTTTTAGTATAGTTTGAAAGTGCTAATATTTAAAGCAGTTGTCACAAATTCTTAGAAATGATGAGATGTTCAACTTAAGAAATAGAAAATCTCTATAGGATTCAATATTCAAAAGCCAAATATTGTAAGGGAGCATATCAATGGAAATAATCCTTATATTCCTCAGTGTTTTTTTTTCAATCAGTACTATACTAGAACTCGAGTCTCAAACAGTTCTTCAAATTATGATTAAATCTCAATATTCTAGGTGGATAGACAGGTAAAATCAAACAAAATCCCAAACTGCATAATTTTAATATTTTGAAATTTGAAGGTATTTCATGCTTTTTTTCTGATAACTTTATATACCAAATTTTTTTTACTTGATTTTATATCAACTAGTAATCAATATGTTTTTTATTCCTACATTCTGCTTTATATTTTAAAGTGGGAGGAAATTTTTTTTTTTTTTTACATAAAGGCCTTGTGCCTTAAGAAATATACATGAAACTGCATATATTAATACAGTTCATAAATTATAGAGATATTTGTACTGTAAAAAAATTAAAATGTGAAATAAACACTATCTCTGTGGGTTCGTAGAACAAATTGGGATCAATGACACCTACAAAAAAACCAAAAAAACCCCCCAAACAACAACAAAAACAAAACAACAAATAAAAAATTTGTATGCTTCCCAAACCATGATTTCATTTGATCCTTATGACAATCATGTGATGTTAAGTACTTTACTCAAGTTTAGACAGCTAATACATGGCAGCTAAAAACTCTGATTCAGGGTTTTGATCTCTAAGCCTCAGAACGCTTCCACTATTACCTGTTTATTTTTCACGAAGAAAACTTGATGGAGAGGCCAGAGCTTGAAGGTGAAAAAGAGCTTGCTGGGTGAAAAAGAAAAAGAAGGTTTACTTTTCAGATGATGATATTGCATACCAAAAAATCCATACGTGGGAAAAAATGTGTGTTTTAGGGAGGTGAATGATAACAATGAATGAAGTAGAGTATTAAGTACTGAAAATACTTGTATACAATACCAGATGTAATTAATTGTAAATAATGCTAATAAGTTTTAACTAGACAATGATATTAGGCCAAGGAGTTTTGATTTCTTCTGGCCAGCAACTGAGAACAATTATGATTTTGAGACTAGTCATTGAGTGAAAGCTGTATTTGTAAAACCAATTCTGAGAATGCATTGATGATAAAAAAAAAAAAAGGTAACTTCCAGCATGTCAAAGAAAGTTCAATTGCTAGAACTTCATTCACCAACCGTATATTGAACACTGTTTATTCTGTGTCAGGCAGTATACTAGATGTTTGTTTCCCAGTCAGAGAGAGAGGGAAGTTTATAAAAGAGCATGTGTGAAATGCATCTAAGTGTGTTCATGGAAGGGTATAAATAACAACAGCAGTAATGTGACAAGAGTTTAAGAAGCACGAAAAATAGTGGTGGAAATTGTGTCTAAGAGAAAGGAATTCTGATCAGCTTTTGAAGGACCTTGTATGCCTTTGGCTTCACTGTTAGTGGTACCCCTAAGACCTTGGGGAGAAGCTCATCAGAGTTGGAAGCAGTGGCTGGAGTAAGAAGGGAATGGGAATACAGCAGGTGCAGTCTATATTTTGAAGAAGTTTAACAGTTAAGAAAAGTAGGAAAGAAGGGATACTACCTCAAGAAATGTTCAATCAGAAAAAGTGACTTTGTTCTTGAGTGTAGGTTTAAAAAAATTGAATGAGATTTCAGGCAGGAGTTAGACCTATTGGAAAGATAGACATGGGAAATACAGCCAAGCAGCAAATCTTGATGGAACAAAACCCCCAAAGTGGGATGTGACAGAGTGTAGGGTGAGGAGGTTAACTTCGGTGGGGGAGGATTGATACTGGTCCTGCTAAGATATGATGATATTGTAACAAGTGCAGATATTTGACTATATCTGCCATTATAGAAGAAAAATCTCCACTCCTTCACAAAATGCACTATCTCGATTATCTTTAGTCAGAAAGGACATTTGGTGAGATTTATGTCTTCCACTATCACTTTAAGTGAACACAGTTATGTTTAAAAATAATTGAACATTCAAGAACATACAGATGAATCATGCTATCCTTGCATTATCCTGGAAGGCTTATTTGTAAAATGAGGTTCATTTAAAAATGGAAGCTATTTCAGCTAATTGGGTAAGGCTTATAGAAAATTTATAAAACATAGATACTATTCTCCTGTGTTTATATATTTTAAATCCTCCTCATGATAGAGTTTTTCTTTCTTGCAATTAATTACTATATTTTAAATTCTGCTACCTTGCTCAGGTCACCTAAAATTAGATTTGAGGGACTGGAAATGTTTTCTAAATGTGCATTACTGACAACTGAAGTGATATTCTCACCAGGACTACCATACTTGTTAAAATTTTAAGAGTCTTTGTACTATTTTAAAATTTCTCATGTGCTAATCTGTTATCACAGTGCCTCTCTCAGGTCCCCCCAAGTCCTCATGATTTAGCAACTAAAGGGATAATTCTGGGTATATCAGAGAGCCTCCAACCCTGTTCCTTGCTATGTCCAAATAATGATTGCTGGTTGTGAAATGCTCTGAATGCCTGAAAGTCTTCATGAGATGAATCATTTAATGCAACATTGACATATTCTGAGGAATTCATGCAGCCTCCATTATCCTGTGCCTCTTCTTGTCACATGTAAATAGGTAGAAGTAGTGATCAGGGTGAGTTTTCTCTCTGTTATCAGGGTGGACTAAAGGAGCCTCATGGGTTATACACACCGTTACTTCAGAAATGTTCATTGGGAATCAAGGATGGATTATTTCCCAAAGAAATAGTACACTGTTTACCCATATTGCCTGGTTTCAGTTGAGAATTTGAATTGAGGCAAGCATTGCCATTTCTCAAACTGTCCCATCTCTATCTCAATTTTCAAGAAAGACAACAACATTTTGGTTTTAGCAGTTTTCCAGCTGAAGTATATCAGCATTGGTCAAAGAGGTTAAAGGTATTGATTCCCTCAATTTTGAGGTTAATTCCCAAGGCCTGGGACAACCTCTACACTTATTCTATAGATAATTTCTGCTATTTACTTCAGTGTAACTTGCAAATTTTCATTGTCTTAATATGTTTTGGTATGAAAATTTGGGAAGAACTGGTTAAGGTACAATCCATTAAGCCATCACCCAGCTGTCTTACCAGTTACGCAGCAGTGAGGGAAACCAAGACAAGAGTATATCAAGGGCGGGGGGAAGACAATAGTAGCTAGTCTATGAAGAACCAATTGACTCTTTCATTCTTCTAAACCAATTTCTCTTTTGTCCCTACATGTTACCAGTAGAAAGAATCTAATGGTTCTATATAGTGCCCTGAGAAATCCAAACATTTTTTCCTGTTTTCTCAAAACTTATAAGTAGCTGAGCCTTTTCCCTTAACACCAGATGTACATTTTCACTCCTTCTGTCATGTTCATCAGTTACCTGACAGTCTTAAAAATGAAAACTCATACTTGTATTTGAGCCAACACAAGTATCACTTTTTAAAAAAATCCTGCTTTTTTAGAACTACTGATGCATTTTTGGTTTCTAACTAAAAATTTTTATAATCTCCTGGGTTTATGAAGTATTTTGACAAAATGAATACCCTTGTGTAGCAGTAATTGTATAAATATACATGCAAAAATACAAGGAAACCTATTAATGGTAACACTTTAGCTAGTGAAGCTACATCATAAAAATTTGTTAACGTTCCCAAACAAATGGTTGAACAAATACTTAATTTTGCACATCCTAGAAGATGTTAGATTGGCCTTTTCATTATTGTTATTATTTTGCCTCAACTAAGTAAAGTAAAACATACATTTTTTGAGGTTGTTTTTTTTCTTTAGGGGCTTGCAACAGAAAAGAACTTTATAAGATGTAACTCACCTTCTCAAAACATTCTTAACTATGATAACAGCAATCACTTATTTAGCGCTTGCCAAGAAAAATGCTAAGAGCTTTTGATATAATTCTTACAACAACCTGGTGAAACACAGAGAAAGTACAAAACTTACCCAAGTTACTCAGTTTATAATTGATGGGACCATAAATTGGACTCAAGAATCTGGCTCCAGATTCTCCACTACAAGAATCTCCACTGCACTGCATTTATTTACATGACTAACACATGTTGAATTCCTACTCTGAGCCTACACCTCTCAGTGCTTTGCCATGAATAACTTTTGATCCTCACAACAACCCAACTGGTAGACTCAGTTGATATTTCCATTTACAGCTGAGAAAACTAATGCTAAATTGATTAAATTAATGCCCCATAGGTATTGACAAAACTGTGATTATAAATCCTAAGTGTGTCTTGACTGAAAAATCTGGGCAATTGCAATAATCAGTGTCAGATTAATACATGACTGTAGCCTTATTAGGTGACTGTACTTTGGATTTGGGAGAGGTGGGCAAGATTACGGATCATTATGAGACAAATTGGAGAGTGCCTATAAAACAAATATAAATAAGAATTTTAGCAATCTGAAATTAGATATAACAATATACAATTTAGATGTTTGATAAAGACTTGGAATTGGTGAACTTCAGGAAAAGTCTTGGTGTTCCAAGTTAAGTGTATCTTTAAAAACACAAGGGGTGATTATGTAAAGTGCAGTTACCACCACTAGGTAAACTAAATGAGTCCTCCCTGTTCATCATCACCTCCCCACTCTTTAGTCAATTCTGTTGCATGATAGTTGCTCAGTAAAGACTTTTTTTTTAAACAAGCGAATCCACATATAAATAAGTATAAAACTAGCTGTTCGTCATATTCCTAAAGAACAGGTTAAAAATATAAAATACCTTTAAGGTGGACACAACTTCGTTTAAATTCCACTGAAACCTTTTGGTTCATGTTACCTGATACAATTCTAAAAAGAGTCATGGTGGCCCTGAACCAAGATGGTGGAGTAGAAGGATGTACTCTCCCTCCCTCTTACGAGAACACCAGAATCACTAACTGCTGAACAATCATCAACAGGAAGAAACTGGAACTCACCAGAAAAGATACCCCACGTCCAAACACAAAGGAGAAGCCACAATGAGATGGTAGGAGGGGCACAATCACAATAAAATCAAATCCCATAACTGCTGGGTGGGTGACTCACAAACTGGAGAACACTTATACCACAGAAGTCCACCCACTGGAGTGAAGGTTCTGAGCCCCACATCAGGCTTCCGAACCTGGGGGTCTGGCAACAGGAGGAGGAATTCCTAGAGAATCAGACTTTGAAGGCTAGCGGGATTTGATTGCAGGACTTCAACAAGACTGGGGGAAACAAAGACTCCACTCTTGGAGGGCATACAAAAAGTAGTGTGTCCGTCGGGACCCAGGGAAAGGAGCAGTGACCCCATAGGAGACTGAACCAGACCTACATGCTACTGTTGGAGGGTCTCCTGCAGAGGCAGGGGGCGCCTGTGTCTCACCGTGGGGACAAGGACACTGGCAGCAGAAGTTCTGGGAAGTACTCCTTGGCGTGAGCCCTCCCAGATTCTGCAATTAGCCCCACCAAAGAGCCAGGTAGGCTCCAGTGTTGGGTCGCCTCAGGCCAAACAACCAACAGGGAGGGAACCCAGGCCCACCCATCAGCAGTCAAGCGGATTAAAGTTTTACTGATTTATGCCTACCAGAGCAACACACAGCTGTACCCACCACCACTCCCTCCCATCAGGAAACTTACACAAGCCTCTTAGATAGCCTCATCCACCAGAGGGCAGACAGCAGAAGCAAGAAGAACTACAGTCCTGCAGCCTGTGGAACAAAAACCACATTCACAGAAGGATAGACAAGATGAAAAGACAGGGCTATGTACCAGATGAAGGAACAAGATAAAACCCCAGAAAAACAACTAAATGAAGTGGAGATAGGCAACCTTCCAGAAAAAGAATTCAGAATAATGATAGTGAAGATGATCCAGGACTTCGGAAAAAGAATGGAGGCAAAGATCGAGAAGATGCAAGAAATGTTTAACAAAGACCTAGAAGAATTAAAGAACAAACAAACAGAGATGAACAATACACTAACTGAAATGAAAACTACACTAGAAGGAATCAATACCAGAATAACTGAGGCAGAAGAACGGGTAAGTGACCTGGAAGACAGAATGGTGGAATTCACTGCTGCAAACAGAATAAAGAAAAAAGAATGAAAAGAAATAAAGACAGCCTGAGAGACCTCTGGGACAACATTAAATGCAACAACATTCGCATAATAGGGGTCCCAGAAGGAGAAGAGAGAGAGAAAGGACCCGAGAAAATATTTGAAGAGATTATAGTGGAAAACTTTCCTAACATGGGAAAGGAAATAGCCACCCAAGTCCAGGAAGCGCAGAGAGTCCCAGGCAGGATAAACCCAAGGAGAAACACGCCAAGACACATAGTAATCAAATTGAAAAAAATTAAAGACAAGGAAAAAATTTTTAAAGCAACAAGGGAAAAATGACAAATAACATACAAGGGAACTCCCATAAGGTTAACAGCTGATTTCTCAGCAGAAACCCTACAAGCCAGAAGGGAGTGGCATGATATACTTAAAGGGATGAAAGGGAAGAACGTACAACCAAGATGACTCTACCCAGCAAGGATCTCATTCAGATTCCATGGAGAAATCAAAAGCTTTACAGACAAGCAAAAGCTAAGAGAATTCAGCACCACCAAACCAGCTCTACAACAAATGCTAAAGGAACTTCTCTAAGTGGGAAACACAAGAGAAGAAAAGGACCTACAAAAACAAACCCAAAACAATTAAGAAAATGGTCATAGGAACATACATATCGATAATTACCTTAAATGTAAATGGATTAAATGCTCCAACCAAAAGACACAGGTTTGCTGAATGGATACAAAAACAAGATCCATCTATATGTTGTCTACAAGAGACCCACTTCAGACCTAGGGACACATACAGACTGAAAGTGAGGGGATGGGAAAAGATATTCCATGCAAATTGAAATCAAAAGAGAGCTGGAGTAGCACTACTCATATCAGATAAAATAGACTTTAAAATAAAGAATGTTACAAGAGACGAGGAAGGACACTACATAATGATCAAGGTATCAACCCAAGAAGAAGGTATAACAATTATAAATATAGATGCACCCAACATAGGAGCACCACAATACATAAGGCAACTGCTAACAGCTATAAAAAAGGAAATCGACAGTAACACAATAATAGTGGGGGACCTTAACACCTCACTTACACCAATGGACAGATCATCCAAAATGAAAATAAATAAGGAAACAAAAGCTTTAAATGACACAATAGACCAGATAGGTTTAATTGATATTTATAGGACATTCCATCCCAAAACAGCAGATTACACTTTATTCTCATGTGTGCATGGAACATTCTCCAGGATAGATCACATCTTGGGTCACAAATGAAGCCTCGATAAATTTAAGAAAATTGAAATCATATCAAGCATCTTTTCTGACCACAATGCTATGAGATTTGAAATCATATCAAGCATCTTTTCTGACCACAATGCTATGAGATTAGAAATCAATTACAGGGAAAAATGTAAAAAACACAAACACATGGAGGCTAAACAATACGTTACTAAATAACCAAGAGATCACTGAAGCAATCAAAGAGGAAATCAAAAAATACCTAGAGACAAATGACAATGAAAACACGATGATCCAAAATCTGTGGGATGCAGCAAAAGCAGTTCTAAGAGGGAAGTTTATAGCTATACAAGCCTTCCTCAAGAAACAAGAAAAATCTCAAATAAACAATCTAACCTTACACCTAAAGGAACTAGAGAAAGAAGAAAAAATAAAACCCAAAGTTAGCAGAAGGAAAGAAATCATAAAGATCAGAGCAGAAATAAATGAAATAGAAACAAAGAAAACAATAGCAAAGATCAATAAAACTAATAGCTGGTTCTTTGAGAAGATAAACAAAATTGATAAACCATTAGCCAGACTTATGAAGAAAAAGAGGGAGAGGGCTCAAATCAATAAAAGTAGAAAGGAAAAAGGAGAAGTTACAACAGACACCACAGAAATACAAAGCATCCTAAGAGACTACTACAAGCAACTCTATGCCAATAAAATGGACAACCTGGAAGAAATGGAGAAATTCGTAGAAAGGTATAACCTTCCAAGACTGAACCAGGAAGAAATAGAAAATATGAACAGACCAATCACAAGTAATGTAATTGAAACTGTGATTTAAAATCTTCCAACAAACAAAAGTCCAGGACCAGATGGCTTCACAGGTGAATTCTATCAAACATTTAGAGAAGAGGTAACACCCATCCTTCTCAAACTCTTCCAAAAATTTGCAGAGGAAGGAACACTCCCAAACTCATTCTATGAGGCCACCATCACCCTGATACCAAAACCAGACAAAGATGTTACAAAAAAGGAAAATTACAGACCAATATCACTGATGAATATCGATGCAAAAATCCTCAACAAAATACTAGCAAACAGAATCCAACAACACATTAAAAGGATCAGACACCATGATCAAGTGGCATTTCTCCCAGGGATGCAAGGATTCTTCAGTATATCAAAATCAATCAGTGTGATACACCATATTAACAAATTGAAGAATAAAAACCATATGATCATCTCAATAGATGCAGAAAAAGCTTTTGACAAAATTCAACACCAATTTATGATAAAAACTCTCCAGAAAGTGGGCATAGAGGGAACCTACCTCGACATAATAAAGGCCATATATGGCAAACCCACAGCAAACATCATTCTCAATGGTGAAAAACTGAAAGCATTTCCTCCAACATCAGGAACAAGACAAGGATGTCCACTTTCACCACTATTATTCAACATAGTTTTGGAAGTCCTAGCCATGGCAATCAGAGAAGAAAAAGAAATAAAAGGAATCCAAATTGGAAAAGAAGAAGTAAAACTGTCACTGTTTGCAGATGACATGATACTATACATAGAGAATCCTAAAGATGCCACCAGAAAACTACTAGAGCTAATAATGAATTTGGTAAAGTTGCAGGATACAAAATTAATGCACAGAAATCACTTGCATTCCTATATACTAATGATGAAAATTCTGAAAGAGAAATTAAGGAAACACTCCCATTTACCATTGCAACAAAAAGAATAAAATACCTAGGGATAAACCTACCTAGGGAGACAAAAGACCTATATGCAGAAAATTATAAGGCACTGATGAAAGAAATTAAAGATGATACCAACAGATGGAGAGCTATACCATGTTCTTGGATTGGAAGAATCAGTATTGTGAAAAGGCTATACTACCCAAAGTAATCTACAGATTCAATGCAATCCCTATCAAATTACCAATGGCATTTTTTACAGAACTAGAACAAAAAATCTTAAAATTTGTATGGAGACACAAAAGACCCCAAACACCCAAAGCAGTCTTGAGGGAAAAAAGTAGAGCTGGAGGAATCAGACTCCCTGACTTCAGACTATACTACAAAGCTACAGTAATCAAGACAATACAGTACGGGCAGAAAAACAGAAATATAGATCAATGGAGCAGGATAGAAAGGCCAGAGATAAACCCATACACCTACGGTCAACTAATCTATGACAAAGGAGGCAAGGATATACAATGGAGAAAAGACAGTCTCTTCAATAAGTGGTGCTGGGAAAACTGGACAGCTACATGTAAATGAATGAAATTAGAACCCTCTCTAACACCATACACAAAAATAAACTCAAAATGGATTAGAGACGTGAATGTAAGCCTGGACACTATAAAACTCTTAGAGGAAAACATAGGAAGAACACTCTTTGACATAAATCACAGCAAGATCTTTTTTGATCCACCTCCTAGAGTAATGGAAACAAAAACAAAAATGAACAATTGGGACCTAATGAAACTTCAAAGCTTTTGCACAGCAAAGGAAACCATAAACAAGACGAAAAGACAACCCTCAAAATGGGAGAAAATATTTGCAAACGAATCAACTGACAAAGGATTAATCTCCAAAATATATAAACAGCTCATGCAGCTCAATATTAAAAAACAAAAAACCCAATCCCAAAATGGGCAGAAGACCGAAATAGACATTTCTCCAAAGAAGACATACACATGGCCAAGAAGCACATGAAAAGCTGCTCAACATCACTAATTATTAGAGAAATGCAAATCAATATTACAATGAGGTATCACCTCATGCCAGTTAGAATGGGCATCATCAGAGAATCTACAAACAACAAATGCTGGAGAGGGTGTGGAGAAAAGGGAACCCTCTTGCACTGTTGGTGGGAATATAAATTGTTACAGCCACTATGGAGAAGAGTATGGAGTTTCCTTGAAGAACTAAAAATAGAATTACCATATGATCCAGCAATCCCACTACTGGGCATATACCTAGAGAAAACCATAATTCAAAAAGACACATGCACCCCAATGTTCATTGCAGCACTATTTACAATAGCCAGGTCATGGAAGCAACCTAAATGCCCATCGACAGATGAATGGATACAGAAGATGTGGTACATATATACAGTGGAATATTACTCAGCCATAAAAAGGAACGAAATTGGGTCATTTGTTGAGACGTGGATGGATCTAGAGACTGTCATACGGAGTGAAGTAAGTCAGAAAGAGAAAAACAAATATTGTATATTAACTCATATATGTGGAACCTAGAAAAATGTTACAGATGAACCAGTTTGCAGAGCAGAAATTGAGACACAGATACAGAGAACAAACGTATGGACACCAAGGGGGGAAAGCGGCGGGGGGTGGGGGTGGTGATGTGCTGAATTGGGTGATTGGGATTGACATGTATACACTGATGTGTATAAAATGGATGACTAATAAGGACCTGCTGTATAAAAAAATAAATAATATAAAATTCAAAAATTCAAAAAAAAAATGTTTTCAGTGTATAGGTTTTCAAAGTAGCTATGCATCAGAGCAAAAGCACAGTATCCGTTCATCTAATAGTATTTTGCATTATAAGAATACAAGGGAAAAGATCTTCCAGAACCCTAGTTCATCATCTCTAGAGAAGTGTCTGTACAGATTATCTGGCCTCCTTATTCAGGAAGCACAAAGAACCTTTCTTTATGTATTTGCATATTATGGATGGATTTGTTTGTATAAAATGGGCAGGCTCTACAATGAGTTCTAGTGCTAACCCCCAGTTCCTCTTCACTTCAGAACTGCTGATAACTCTTTTGGGGTCTCTGTGCACTCAGACATAACATAGGATAATTCCAGCTGTATTTTGGTCACATTATTTAGCTTTGATATCTCAAGTTTTCAAATCTGTAAAATGGAAACAGCGATAGTACCAGTTCAAAAGACTGTTAGGAAGATTAAATGAGTTAATACATGTAAAGCACTTAGTGCCTAACCCTTGATGTGTACTCATCAATTAAATAAATAAATAAATAAATAAATAAATAAATTTTAAAAAGTGCCATGGCAAGAAGTTGCCATTATTCATATTTCACAGTTGAGAGACTTGAAACTTACAGGGTTTAAGCACCTTGCCCACTTATCTAAGGATAAGAAATAGAACAGTGACTCAAACCAACCCTTAGATTTTCAATCCATGCCTCTTTAAGGGTTGAAAGAATACTTGTGTTTTAAATGCATTATTTGAAAAAAGTACATATTATTTTATTTCCTATGCAGCCTTTAAAAATTATTTTTTTTTATTACGTAGGCCAATTTTGATGTCTCTGAGAATCAGAGCTGCCCTCCGGTAGTATTGTCTATCATTTTATTTTGCGAGTTCACGCTAGTAATTTCTCGTGCTTAACAGTTTTAGTGTTTAAAAAAAAAAAAAAAGCTAAATCACTGTGTTCCTTTTTGCATTTTTCCAGGTCCTGAGGAGGTAGAAATCAAGTGCCCCTTGAATCACATTGCTTGCCTTGGTGCCAACAAATGTGTTCATTTATCCCAGCTCTGCAACGGCGTCCTGGACTGCTCAGATGGGTATGATGAAGGAGTTCATTGCCGTGGTGAGTCCATTTGTGGAAAAATACAACTGAAATATTGAATTTTTCATAGTTTTCATGAAAGTTCAAAGAGAACCTATAACCTGTCTTTTCTTTCAACCACAACCTTATCAGTTATTGAGAAAGCATGAGTTTTATTGCCAGAGACACTCAATATGCATTTCAAAGCTGTGACTATTGTGCTTTATTGAAAAATGCTGTTAGAAAAAAAAAAAACCCCCACACATTTAGACTTTGAAGTTGGGCTCTTAAACAATTATATATTTCATAGAAAGGAGTACTTTTGAGCAAAGGACAAATGAGAAGTCTTAGTCACAGTATTGATACCATACATATAAAACTTGTTTCTCTGAACTGTTGCTTAAACAAAGGGTATTTGAAGTAAAACCTCTGCAACCAAATATTTTAATAGAACGTATCATGGGAAATTTTCCCTAAATATTATTTCCATGAAGTTATACTGTTAACTTTCTTGTAATTTTCATTCTTGTTAAAAACCTACATCCTACAGTGGTCAAGGGTTTACCTATATACTAATGATAGGAGTAACTAAATCTCAAATTTATAAAGAGTTAATTGGAACTGGTATATTCCAATAGAACTGGTTGGGAAGGGGAGGATAAAATGTTAGACAAAGAAACGGGAAAAAGTTGAGGATTAAGGTAAGGACTGTGATCTGGAAACAGAATCAAGGTTTCAGTCAAGTGAATCAGTCTTCAACTTGGAGTCGGGAAAGAAACCACTGAATCAGAAGGTTCTAACTCAGATTCTAGCATGTTGAATGTAACACAAAGGATGTTTACTGGAACTGTCAAAGAGTAACGTGTTCTTCATGTTGAGGTCAGTGAGACAATAAGGAATGGAAAGAACTGTAGAAAGCTGGAGGTGCATGTCTGGTGTCTGCACAGATTCACACTACATTGCTGCCATTTTGGAAAGGTCCTAGGTCACCAAAAGTTCCAGGTTTTCAGGAGGAGCTCCACATCTTTGTGTTAAAAGTGTTCAAAGTTAGCTACTGCTTTTTAAACATTGTATGGTCAGCAATGTACAGGCCTAACGAAACTTGTCTGGAGATCTGACAGGGCTTACTGGCTGCCAGTTTCCCACATTTGGGCTGAAATAAACTGGATTCAAAACCAGAGATGGAGACATATATTAGAAAAAGAGTAAATCTTTGTTTAGAAAGGTAATTCAAAGTGGTAAGGATGTTGAGAGAGCATAGATCAGCTGGATCACTAGGTCTTTTCCCTCTTTCTAAAGGGATGTCCAATTACTCTGGCCCTGTAGATGTATTCAGATTGAGAAGTTAAAGGTCTTCCTTCTTTGGCCAGGTTTCCTTTCTTAGCCTTGAACTCTGACAGGGTCACATAAGGAGCCAGTTGATTCTTAGTTTTACTTATGAACACGTGTAATAATAATTAATAAGAAATTTTATTTTTATTTAGAGGCTTTGTGACATGTACTCCTTTTTATAATTGTATAGTTTTAAAAGTGATATTAATAGAAAGTAAATTAGTGAATTACAAAGTAATAGAAGTGAAAGAGTTTAATTTTCTTCTCAGAAATTAATTATATTTTCTAGAGCCTAATTCTATTTGCTTTAGTTATAATTCAGGGTTCTTATTACATTTAAAATAAAATTTCAGACAGACATGTGTGACTAAGCTTCTAAAAGAGTGAAATCATCACATTGCCAAATACTTCTCAGAGGTGATTATACAGATTTGAGTATCTTAAACATATTTCAGTGCTGTGGATCATATGAAAATATATCTGAGTTCTCTAATAAAATTTAGAGCTGGGATTTAAAAGATAAAGGGATATGTTAATAGTAAAACAAGGGATCAACTATTCAATATCTGAACAAAAATAAAATGATATTCAGTTCTGTTGATTTTTGGAAAGACAACGTATACTTCAGACTGAGCTTTAGAATTTGTAGTTGCTTACGCTTCCATCTTTTTTCCTGTTCTAATTTAGGTTTCCAACTGTTCCAAGTTTCATATCTTTATCACAGTGACAACCTTTTTTATTTCTTAATTTGCCAGTAGGAGGCTGATTGTACCACTTTGGCCTTTTTAATATTTCTAAATTTCACCAAATAAAGTGTTTTAAAAGACTTAACGTATTATGACCTGTAGTGGACTTAGAAATAAGAAGTATATTTGGATCTCTACCTGTTATTTACCTCAGTAGAGGGGTTTTCACCTAATTCTGTGGCCTTGCACAACTACATAGAATGGTAGGATCAAGATGACTGAATGACACAGTGATTCCAGAGTCAGTGGTTTAATAAAAAGTATTTCTGCATTGAGAAAGAAAAATCAGAAATGTGTTTCCCTGCTTGGCCTGATAGAGTGCCCCAGACACATAGACAAAATACAAATCTTGGAAGCAACACCAGATTTATCACATGTATATGGTTTGTGTTTAGAACAGATGATTGATTATATGCAAAAGTACATCATGGGAACTGAGTGTACTTTTCCACCTTCAACCTTCCTCCTGATTCTGGGTCACATTCAATGAAAAGATGTTTTCTGAGGAGTTCATTAGGCAACAGCCCCATCAAGTCTCGAAGGACTTTTTCATCTACTATAGACATACAATAAAGAAAGAAACCAGGTTAATTCAAACACCGCATTGATTTTTAGAAATGCTTTTCTCTATAGAAAATTTCTTTTTAAATCACTTCTCTTTCCATTTCTTCCTTTTTGTTGGGTTCCAAGCACACACTCTAAATAATTATGAAGCCTAAGACACAATTCAAAGATGGATATGTTTTCTTTATCCTCATAAAAGTTCCGAAGTACGTTTGGTGATATATTTGTAGCCTTTATGAAAATTAATAAAGAGAAAAATATAACATTTTGGAGGTGATATTTTGGTCTTGGGAATGCTTTTTGTATCAACTGAATTGTTTTCTGAATGGTTTCCTAGAAAAAATCAATTTCTCCTTGGTAAGGGTAATGAAAAGATATCTATTATTAATGATTTTCTATAACACTGATATTTTAATCTCCATAATTTAGCTTCATTTAAAGAAAATAATGGATTTTTGCATATGGGTGTACTTATATATAGGACTGTGCTTGTAAAAATTTTACAATAGGGACCTTCAAAATCACCACATATATTTCAGATAATTTCATGTCTTCCTACATAATATTTCAGATTGGTGGTAATATCACTATATGTAAATTGCATGAGCAATGAAAACATATTCTATACAGTATGATGCCTCTGAATACAGGATAGTTCCACAAAAATCCCTCTTCCAGAATGCTGGAGGAAGTGAACAAATTCAACTAATGGAGAATACTTGGACTGAGGTGTATCAAAACACCATTTTAATATTTGACATTCTTAAGATAATTCATTTTGTTGACATCTAAAGTAGCTATAAAGAAGAGAAGCCCTCTTTTTATTCACAACCCTAGTTAAATTACATTTGCAGTGCAAAACGGTTGCATATTTAAATGCTCAAGTGACTGACAGTCTCTGTGGTGCTATCTGCTATTACTCTTTTAAAAGAATGTGGGAACTCTTCCTGTCACTGCAAAAAGGGATTCTCTCTTCTGTGGCCCTAAAAAAGTGATTATGTAATCTATGTTTTCCAGTAAGCATTCCAATATCCCTTTAAATTCAAGGGGATAAGTGTGTGACGAGCTTACTAAAACTGATTAGGGAATGACACTCTCTGACATCTGAAAAGCTCCCCACACAGACACACAAGTATGCATACACAGACACACAAGTATGCATACACAGACACACATTCTCTTCTTTTCTGATTTCTCTTTTCTAAACCTCTTCCTACATGATTCTGAGTGTATAATATATTAATTTGGTGTATTTGATCAGGAACCTAAAGAAGAATAAGATTCTCGTATGTATCATCTAACTCCTTGAAATAATGCATATTAAGAAATTTTAAAATTCCATTTGATTATTTTACTTGCCAATTAGAATATAATTTTCCTGATATGCAATTACATTTTTCTCTACCCACAATCTAATGTATTTATTTTAGATTCTAGTAATTCTAATATGTTTATTTTAATGTATTCATTTTAGACACTGACTTGTGTTTAAAATTTTATATGTCTGTTTTTCTTTTATATTACTATTCATAAAACTAAATTCTTATGAGATGATGCCAAAAAATCCTGGAGGTAATTTACAAATTAGAGGCTTTCTCAAAATGGACCAAGGTAAATGGCAAACCTTATTAACTACAATGATTCACCATAGGAAAATTAGTAATCCTTAAAACTTCTGTGTGAATCTCATATATTCCAAATATTCCAAAAAGGAATTAATCTACCCCAATTAATTAGATTTAATTAATTGATTTGACAAAATTAAATTTAATAAAAGAGGAATTAATTCTTAACTCAAATTCAGGACTCTCCTTTCTGGAAAAATGAAAAAAACAAATATTTTATCTTGTGGTGGTACTTCGTTAGTCATTACAACACTGATTTCAGAGTAGCATCAGAATAGCTTTTAGCTACCAAAAAGGAAGGAAGGAAAGAAAGAAGTTAGTGAATTCAATAAGGAAAACAAATGAATTTGGAGCATTTTATTGTTTTTACTTTCATTTTATTGTATGAATGGATCTTGTTCTATTTCTAATTTAAAAGTTCCCATTGAAAAGTACTACCAATCTCTTTCTAAATTAAAATGAGCTTACCATGCTACAGAAGGGGATTTCATGCAGAATCTGAAAACAAAGGTATGGAAAAGAGGTACAATTATAAGCAGTGTTATAGAAAGGGTATCTGTCAGCAACATAAAGCTTAAAGCACATGGAGGGAAACTTCACAGTGTGTACTCAAGTCACTTGAAACATCAGTAAACCTAGAGCTAGAAAACAAGCAAACTGGAATTAACCAGGAGGACCTGGGTTTGTGTGCTCAGGCCACGTTTCATTACTAAAGCTCCTGCAACTGAGTAGATCCTGCTATATTCTTTTCTTTGTGTTGGGTTGTGTTAAGGTGATCAGATAGTCTCAGATCTATCTTCAGTGCAAGCATTTTCTCCAAAGAGATTAGTTTAAGCAATTGAGTTAGTTTAGTGAATGGCTATGACCCTTGACAGTGGTTGGTTTCAGGGCCAAATTAATGCTTCTCAGAAGCAAAGCTACAATTCCTAGAAAGAACAGATCTTCTACAAGTGTATCCTTCCTCTGCAACACTATTGCAGATGTAGTTTATGTTGACCAATGACACATATGTGAAATTAGGAGAGTATACTTCTTGCAGACTATTCTAATTATATATATGTATAGAGGTGTGTACATATACACATATATGCATATATGCATAGGTTCACATATATATGTACATACATAAGTACATATATTCATTTTTCAGAGGTTTAGTTTTTTAACTTCTGCTTAATTAGAAAGATATTTGACTTTTTAACACTGATTTATCAGATATAATTGTAAACTAATCCTGCTAAAGAGAATTGGATTTCAAGTTTCAGCTGTTTGTTTGAATGTGTTGACTTCTAGAGACAGTTAAATAGCTAACTGAATACCTGTGGGAAAAGTAACTAAGTAATTTGGCTCTATATCATAGCCCAGAATTCAAAATGATAATCTAAGATTTTTTATTGGAAATAAATCTTTTTGTAGTGGATTTACATCTTCGATTAATGTTAATATTATACTAACTAGTGCTCCCTCCCCAAAGACAGATTTATTTTTAAGAATAACTATGGAAACAAAATTTTGTAAATATAGAAAAAAATGGTGAATAGACATACTAATAGCTTAAAATGATCTAACATTGAAGGATCTAACTTAAAAAAAGAGATATTCTTTATTAAAATGTCATCTCAAATTCTCTCTCTCTCTCGTCTTCCCCCCCCCACTGTTTCCCCATTTGGTGTCCATACATTTGTTCTCTACATCTGTGTCTCTATTTCTGCCTTGCAAACTGGTTCATCTATACCATTTTTCTAGATTCCACACATATGCGTTAATATACGATATTTGTTTTTCTCTTTCTGACTTACTTGTATGACAGTCTCTAGGTCCTTCCATGTCTCTACAAATGACCCAATTTCGTTCCTTTTTATGGCTGAGTAATATTCCATTGTATACATGTACCACATCTTCTTTATCCATTTGTCTGTCGATGGACATTTAGGTTAGTTCCATGACATGGCTATTGTAAACAGTGCTGCAGTGAACATTGGGGTGCATGTGTCTTTTTGAATTATGGTTTTCTCAGGTTATATGCCCAGAAGTGGGATTGCTGGGTCATATGGTAATTCTATTTTTAGTGTTTTAAGGAAACTCCATACTGTTCTCCATAGTGGCTGTATCAATTTACATTGCCACCAACAGTGCAAGAGTGTTCCCTTTTCTCCACACCCTCTCCAACATTTGTTGTTTCTACATTTTCTGATGATGCCCATTCTAACTGGTGTGAGGTGATACCTCATTGTAGTATTGATTTGCATTTCTCTAATAATTAGTGATGTTGAGCAGCTTTTCATGTGCCTGTTGGCCATCTGTATGTCTTCTTTGGAGAATGTTTATTTAGGTCTTCTGCCCATTTTTTTGATTGGGTTGTTTGTTTTTTAATATTGAGCTGCATGAGCTGTTTATATATTATGGAGATTAAATCCTTTGTCCATTGATTCGTTTGCAAATATTTTCTCCCATTCTGAGGGTTGTCTTTTCATCTTTTTTATAGTTTCCTTTGTTGTGCAAAAGCTTTTAAGTTTAATTAAGTCCCATTTGTTTATTTTTGTTTTTATTTCCATTACTCTAGGAGGTGGGTTGAAAAAGATCTTGCTTTGATTTATGTCAAAGAGTGTTCTTCCTATGTTTTCCTCTAAGAGTTTTATAGTGTCCAGGCTTACATTCACGTCTCTAATCCATTTTGAGTTTATTTTTGTATATGGTGTTAGGGAGGGTTCTAATTTCAGTCTTTTACATGTACCTGTCCAGTTTTCCCAGCACCACTTATTGAAGAGACTGTCTTTTCTCCATTGTATATCCTTGCCTCCTTTGTCATAGATTCGTTGGCCATAGGTGCATGGGTTTATCTCTGGGCTTTCTATCCTGCTCCATTGATCTATATTTCTGTTTTTCTGCCTGTACTGTATTGTCTTGATTACTGTAGCTTTGTAGTATAGTCTGAAGTCAGGGAGTCTGATTCCTTCAGCTCCTTTTTTTTCTCTCAAGATTGCTTTGGCTATCTTTTGTGTCTCCATACAAATTTTAAGATTTTTTGTTCTAGTTCTGTAAAAAATGCATTGGTAATTTAATAAGGATTGCATTTAATTTGTAGATGGCTTTGGGTAGTATAGTCATTTTCACCATATTGAATCTTCCGATCCAAGAACATGGTATATCTCTCCATCTGTTTGTGTCATCTTTGGTTTCTTTCATCAGTGTCTTATAGTTTTCTGAGTGCAGGACTTTTACCTCCTTAGGTAGGTTTATTCCTAGGTATTTTTTTCTGTTTGTTGCAGTGGTGAATGGGATTGTTTCCTTAATTTCTATTTCTCATTTTTCATTGTTAGTGTATTCTGTGCATTAATTTTGTATCCTGCAACTTTACCAAATTCATTGATTAGCTCTAGTAGTTTTCTGGTGGCATCTTTAGGATTCTCTATAGTATCATGTCATCTGCAAACAGTGACAGTTTTACTTCTTTTCCAATTTGGATTCCTTTTATTTCTTTTTCTTCTCTGATTGCTGAGGCTAGGACTTCCATAACTATGTTGAATAATAGTGGTGAGAGTGGACATCCTTGTCTTTTTCCTGATCTTAGAGAAAATGCTTTCAGTTTTTCACCATTGAGAATTATGTTTGCTGTGGGTTTGTCGTATATGGCCTTTATTATGTTGAGGTAGGTTCCCTCTTTGCCCACCTTCTGGAGAGTTTTTATCCAGAAATAATTTTTCTTTGTCTTTAATTTTTGCCAATTTGATTACTATGGGTCTTGGCGTGTTTCTCCTTGGGTTTATCCTGCCTGGGACTTTGTGCTTCCTGGACTTGGGTGGCTATTTCCTTTCCCATGTTAGGGAAGTTTTTGACTATAATCTCTTCAAATATTTTCTTGGGTCCTTTCTCTCTCTCTTCCCTTTCTGGGACCCCTATAATGTGAATGTTGGTGTGTTTACTGTTGTCCCAGAGGTCTCTTAGGCTGTCTTCATTTCTTTTCATTCTTTTTTCTTTATTCTGTTCCATGGCAGTGAATTCCACCATTCTGTCTTCCAGGTCACTTATCCGTTCTTCTACCTCAGTTATTCTGCTATTGATTCCTTGTAGTGTATTTTTCATTTCAGTTATTGTATATTGTATTGTTCATCTCTGTTTGTTTGTTCCTTAATTCTTCTAGGTGTTTGTTCTTTAATTCTTCTAGGTCTTTGTTAAACATTTCTTGCATCTTCTCGATCTTTGCCTCCATTCTTTTCCCAAGGTCCTGGATCATCTTCAGTATCATTTTTCTGACTTCTTTTTGTGGAAGGTTGCCTACCTGTACTTCATTTAGTTGTTTTTCTGGGGTTTTATCTTGTTCTTTTATCTGGTACACAGTCCTCTGCCTTTTCATTTTGTCTCTCTTTCTGTGAATGTGGTTTTCATTCCACAGGCTGCAGAACTGTGGTTCTTCTTGCTTCTGCTGTCTGCCCTCTGGTGGATGAGGCTATCCTATCTCTCTTCTTGACAGTGATTTCAAACTAACTTATACGACGTCAATATTTTTTGACCAAATCTTTTCTATGGTGATAATCCTGGTGCATTATGGACCTTCAGTTGTTGTTGTACTCTAGTTTCAGGTGATTTTGATTTTTAAATAGATACATGTCAAAATGTGGATCCACATCTCACACCCAATAGAGTATTTATTTTGTTTGTTTGCTTAATATTTGTAGTAGAAGAAGTGGCAGTTGCTTTGATATAGAGCTTTACTCCTTGGTTCAGACAATTCCTATTATGCCTGTTCCTCAAACATAACAGCCTGTTAGATAGAAGGCCTGTATGAAACCATAAAAAGCCAAAAAATCACATTTCCCACCTCCCAGTAATCTCTCCCCAACAGAAGACACTTGTTAATATTTCTACCAATTTTGGAACTGTTAATTTATATGAATATTCATGGGCACCGGGACTCATCATTTGTCTGGATCTTTTCCTCACCCACCTCTTTCTGATATGATAGAAAACAAAGAATAGTTTGCAAGAAATAATAAAGGGTACGAAGCCAAAAGGAATATTATAAATGTGCCAATAGAAACACAGTAAGGTTTTCCCTATATTCAATTCATGTATTAACTCCAGTAAATGTTTATTGAGCACTGACAGTATTCCAGGTGCTCACCTAAGCCCTAGTGATGTAGAAAGTCCTGTTTCCTGCCTTCATGGAATTCACACATCTTAATGGAGGAAGGTAAAAATGGCTAAGGTAGAATAAAATGAGGAGCATCTAATCCTGCTTGAGGGGATGTAGGAGAATTCCCAAGAGAGTTGATATGCATCTTACTCTAGGAGTTGAGTAGGCAAATGAGAGAAGGAAGAACATTTCAAAAGTCAGGAACTATATGTACAGAGGCACAAGTGAGTAAGAAAGCATTGCACGCTCAAGAGAGCTCTAGGTTATTTGGTTTGTTTGAAGCATAGTGTCCTGAGTAGAGAGAGATGAGTTTGAAGCTGAAAAAATACTTGGTATTAGACCAGGCGTGGTTACATTGGAATAAGGATGTGG
Organism: Eubalaena glacialis; assembly: GCF_028564815.1. Lineage (NCBI taxonomy): Eukaryota > Metazoa > Chordata > Mammalia > Artiodactyla > Balaenidae > Eubalaena > Eubalaena glacialis. Next base: position 151,498,508 of record NC_083716.1, on the reverse strand, counting down.
TATGACCCACTTTAAATACATTGCATAAAACTGTAAAGAGAAAGAGTGTGAAAAATGACACTAGGCTATATTCTCAATAATATTATAAGGATACTATATTACACTGTTTTACTGTTAAGCACATGAAGACTAGAATTGTTGCTTATAGTAGCAGGTTATGTAACTTATTCTTAGAAGATTAAAATGCATTATTATAATCATGAAACTTTGAGCTAAACAGTCATCTATCCCTTCACATTGATCAGTTCCCAAAAGAAGACATGTTAAATGTTATTCTTTAATGTGTCACTTGAATGTAGTTCATGTAAGGGAAAGTCAAAATAGATGACATGCGGAGCCCTATTAAGTGGATTCTTTTTTAGACAAAAGTTAGGTACTAGGAAAATGTACTTACTATATTAAATAACCGGAATCCCATCTTTTTTTTTTTTTTTTTTAAAACATCTTTGTTGAAGTATAATTGCTTTACAATGGTGTGTTAACGTCTGCTTTATAGCAAAGTGAATCAATTATACATATACATATGTTCCCATATCTTTTCCCTCTTGCATCTCCCTCCCTCCCACCCTCCCTATCCCACCCCTCTAGGTGGTCACAAAGCACCGAGCTGATCTCCCTGTGCTATGCGGCTGCTTCCCACTAGCTATCTATTTTACATTTGGTAGTGTATATATGTCCATGCCACTCTCTCACCCTGTCACATCTCACCCCTCCCCCTCCCCATATCCTCAAGTCCATTCTCTAGTAGGTCTGTGTCTTTATTCCCATCTTGCCACTAGGTTCTTCATGACCTTTTTTTTTTTTTTTCCTTAGATTCCATATATATGTGTTAGCATACTGTATTTGTTTTTCTCTTTCTGACTTACTTCACTCTGTATGACAGACCCTAACTCCATCCACCTCATTACAAACACCTCCATTTCATTTCTTTTTATGGCTGAGTAATATTCCATTGTATATATGTGCCACATCTTCTTTATCCATTCATCCGATGATGGACACCTAGGTTGCTTCCATGTCCTGGCTATTGTAAACAGAGCTGCAATGAATATTTTGGTACATGACTCTTTCTGAATTATGGTTTTCTCAGGGTATATGCCCAGTAGTGGGATTGCTGGGTCGTATGGTAGTTCTATTTTTAGTTTTTTAAGGAACCTCCATACTGTTCTCCATAGTGGCTGTATCAATTTACATTCCCACCAACAGTGCAAGAGGGTTCCCTTTTCTCCACACCCTCTCCAGCATTTATTGTTTCTAGATTTTTTGATGATGGCCATTCTGACCGGTGTGAGATGATACCTCATTGTAGTTTTGATTTGCATTTCTCTAATGATTAATGATGTTGAGCATTCTTTCATGTGTCTGTTGGCAATCTGTATCTCTTCTTTGGAGAAATGTCTATTTAGGTCTTCTGCCCATTTTTGGATTGGGTTGTTTGTTTGTTTGTTATTGAGCTGCATGAGCTGCTTGTAAATCTTGGAGATTAATCCTTTGTCAGTTGCTTCATTTGCAAATATTTTCTCCCATTCTGAGGGTTGTCTTTTGGTCTTGTTTATGGTTTCCTTTGCTGTGCAAAAGCTTTTAAGTTTCATTAGGTCCCATTTGTTTATTTGTGTTTTTATTTCCATTTCTCTAGGAGCTGGGTCAAAAAGGATCTTGCTGTGATTTATGTCATAGAGTGTTCTGCCTATGTTTTCCTCTAAGAGTTTGATGGTGTCTGGCCTTACACTTAGGTCTTTAATCCATTTTGAGTTTATTTTTGTGTATGGTGTCAGGGAGTGTTCTAATTTCATACTTTTACATGTACCTGTCCAATTTTCCCAGCACCACTTATTGAAGAGGCTGTCTTTTCTCCACTGTATATGCTTGCCTCCTTTATCAAAGATAAGGTGACCATATGTGCGTGGGCTTATCTCTGGGCTTTCTATCCTGTTCCATTGATCTATATTTCTGTTTTTGTGCCAGTACCAAACTGTCTTGATTACTGTAGCTTTGTAATATAGTCTGAAGTCAGGGAGCCTGATTCCTCCAGCTCCATTTTTCGTTCTCAAGATTGCTTTGGCTATTCGGGGTCTTTTGTGTTTCCATACAAATTGTGAAATTTTTTGTTCTAGTTCTGTGAAAAATGCCAGTGGTAGTTTGATAGGGATTGCATTGAACCTGTAGATTGCTTTGGGTAGCAGAGTCATTTTCACAATGTTGATTCTTCCAATCCAAGAACATGGTATATCTCTCCATCTGTTTGTATCATCTTTAATTTCTTTCATCAGTGTCCTATAATTTTCTGCATACAGGTCTTTTGTCTCCTTAGGTAGGTTTATTCCTAGGTATTTTATTCTTTTTGTTGCAATGGTAAACGGGAGTGTTTTCTTAATTTCACTTTCAGATTTTTCATCATTAGTATACAGGAATGCAAGAGATTTCTGTGCATTAATTTTGTATCCTGCTACTTTACCAAATTCATTGATTAGCTCTAGTAGTTTTCTGGTAGCATCTTTTGGATTCTCTATGTATAGTATCATGTCATCTGCAAACAGTGAAAGCTTTACTTCTTCTTTTCTGATTTGGATTCCTTTTATTTCTTTTTCTTCTCTGATTGCTGTGGCTAACACTTCCAAAACTATGTTGAATAATAGTGGTGAGAGTGGGCAACCTTGTCTTGTTCCTGATCTTAGTGGAAATGGTTTCAGTTTTTCACCATTGAGGACAATATTGGCTGTGGGTTTGTCATATACGGCCTTTATTATGTTGAGGAAAGTTCCCTCTATGCCTACTTTCTGCAGAACTTTTATCATAAATGGGTGTTGAATTTTGTCGAAAGCTTTCTCTGCATCTATTGAGATGATCATATGGTTTTTCTCCTTCAATTTGTTAATATGATGTATCACGTTGATTGATTTGCGTATATTGAAGAATCCTTGCATTCCTGGAATAAACCCCACTTGATCATGGTGTATAATCCTTTTAATGTGCTGTTGGATTCTGTTTGCTAGTATTTTGTTGAGGATTTTTGCATCTATGTTCATCAGTGATATTGGCCTGTAGTTTTCTTTCTTTGTGACATCTTTGTCTGGTTTTGGTATCAGGGTGATGGTGGCCTCGTAGAATGAGTTGGGGAGTGTTCCTCCCTCTGCAATATTTTGGAAGAGTTTGAGAAGGATAGGTGTTAGCTCTTCTCTAAATGTTTGATAGAATTCGCCTGTGAAGCCATCTGGTCCTGGGCTTTTGTGTGTTGGAAGATTTTTAATCACAGTTTCAATTTCAGTGCTTGTGATTGGTCTGTTCATATTTTCTATTTCTTCCTGGTTCAGTCTTGGCAGGTTGTGCATTTCTAAGAATCTGTCCATTTCTTCCAGGTTGTCCATTTTATTGGCATAGAGTTGCTTGTAGTAATCTCTCATGATCGTTTGTATTTCTGCAGTGTCAGTGGTTACTTCTCCTTTTTCATTTCTAATTCTATTAATTTGAGTCTTCTCCCTTTTTCTCTTGATGAGTCTGGCTAATGGTTTATCAATTTTGTTTATCTTCTCAAAGAACCAGCTTTTAGTTTCATTGATTTTTGCTATTGTTTCCTTCATTTCTTTTTCATTTATTTCTGATCTGATCTTTATGATTTCTTTCCTTCTGCTAGCTTTGGGGTTTTTTTGTTCTTCTTTCTCTAATTGCTTTAGGTGCAAGGTTAGGTTGTTTATTCGAGATGTTTCCTGTTTCTTGATGTAGGCTTGTATTGCTATAAACTTCCCTCTTAGAACTGCTTTTGCTGCATCCCATAGGTTTTGGATCGTCGTGTCTCCATTGTCATTTGTTTCTAGGTATTTTTTGATTTCCCCTTTGATTTCTTCAGTGATCACTTCGTTATTAAGTAGTGTATTGTGTAGCCTCCATGTGTTTGTATTTTTTACAGATCTTTTCCTGTAATTGATATCTAGTCTCATAGCGTTGTGGTCGGAAAAGACACTTGATACGATTTCAATTTTTTTAAATTTACCAAGGCTTGATTTGTGACCCAAGATATGATCTATCCTGGAGAATGTTCCATGAGCACTTGAGAAAAATGTGTATTCTGTTGTTTTTGGGTGGAATGTCCTATAAATATCAATTAAGTCCATCTTGTTTAATGTATCATTTAAAGCTTGTGTTTCCTTATTTATTTTCATTTTGGATGATCTGTCCATTGGTGAAAGTGGGGTGTTAAAGTCCCCTACTATGATTGTGTTGCTGTCAATTTCCCCTTTTATGGCTGTTAGTATTTGCCTTATGTATTGAGGTGCTCCTATGTTGGGTGCATAAGTATTTACAATTGTTATACCTTCCTCTTGGATCGATCCCTTGATCATTATATAGTGTCCTTCTTTGTCTGTTGTAATAGTCTTTATTTTAAAGTCTCTTTTGTCTGATATGAGAATTGCTACTCCAGCTTTCTTTTGATTTCCATTTGCATGGAATATCTTTTTCCATCCCCTCACTTTCAGTCTGTATGTGTCTCTAGGTCTGAAGTGGGTCTCTTGTAGACAGCATATATATGGGTCTTGTTTTTGTATCCATTCAGCCAGTCTGTGTCTTTTGGTGGGAGCATTTAATCCATTTACATTTAAGGGAATTATCGATATGTATGTTCCTAGTCCCATTTTCTTAAATGTTTTGGGTTTGTTATTGTAGGTGTTTTCCTTCTCTTGTGTTTCTTGCCTAGAGAAGTTCCTTTAGCATTTGTTGTAAAGCTGGTTTGGTGGTGCTGAACTCTCTCAGCTTTTGCTTGTCTGTAAAGGTTTTAATTTCTCCATCAAATCTGAATGAGATCCTTGCTGGGTAGAGTAATCTTGGTTGTAGGTTTTTCTCCTTCATCACTTTAAGTATATCCTGCCACTCCCTTCTGGCTTGCAGAGTTTCTGCTGAAAGATCAGCTGTTAACCTTATGGGGATGCCCTTGTGTGTTATTTGTTGTTTTTCCCTTGCTGCTTTTAATATGTTTTCTTTATATTTAATTTTTGATAGTTTGATTAATATGTGTCTTGGTGTGTTTCTCCTTGGATTTATCCTGTATGGGACTCTCTGTGCTTCCAGGACTTGATTAACTATTTCCTTTCCCATATTAGGGAAGTTTTCAACTATAATCTCTTCAAATATTTTCTCAGTCCCTTTCTTTTTCTCTTCTTCTTCTGGGACCCCTATAATTCGAATGTTGGTGCGTTTAATGTTGTCCCAGAGGTCTCTGAGACTGTCCTCAGTTCTTTTCATTCTTTTTTCTTTATTCTGCTCTGCAGTAGTTATTTCCACCATTTTATCTTCCAGGTCACTTATCCGTTCTTCTGCCTCAGTTATTCTGCTATTGATCCCATCTAGAGTATTTTTAATTTCATTTATTGTGCTTTTCATCATTGCTTGGTTCCTCTTTAGTTCTTCTACGTCCTTGTTAAATGTTTCTTGCATTTTGTCTATTCTATTTCCAAGATTTTGGATCATCCTTACTATCATTATTCTGAATTCTTTTTCAGGTAGACTACCTATTTCCTCTTCATTTGTTAGGTCTGGTGTGTTTTGACCCTGCTCCTTCATCTGCTGTGTGTTTTTCTGTCTTCTCATTTTGCTTATCTTACTGTGTTTGGGGTCTCCTTTTCACAGGCTGCAGATTCATGGTTCCCGTTGTTTTTGGTATCTGTCCCCAGTGGCTAAGGTTGGTTCAGTGGGTTGTGTAGGTTTCCTGGTGGAGGGAACTAGTGCCTGTGTTCTGGTGGATGAGGCTGGATGTTGTCTTTCTGGTGGGCTCGTCCACGTCTGGTGGTGTGTTTTGGGGTGTCTGTGGCCTTATTATGATTTTAGGCAGCCTCTCTGTTAATGGATGGGGCTGTGTTCCTGTCTTGCTAGTTGTTTGGCATAGGGTGTCCAGCACTGTAGCTGGCTGGTCGTTGAGTGAAGCTGGGTCTTGATGTTGAGATGGAGATCTCTGAGAGATTTCTGCTGTTTGGTATTACGTGGAGCTGGGAGGTCTCTTGTGGACCAGTGTCCTGAAGTTGGCTCTCCCACCTCAGAGGCACAGCCCTGATGCCTGGCTGGAGCACCAAGAGCCTTTCATCCACACGGCTTCCAGGGCCTCTAGATATGTGGCCAAACGTGAAGCCCGTCCCTGAGGCAGAAGTTCCAGGACAAGCAATCAGGCCTCATTTACAGAAAGACCGGGGGTGTGATTCGCTCCATTGTCCATGAAGTGCCCTGGGGTGGCAGCCGGCCAGGAACTACCTCTGTTACAGTCTGTGGGATCCAGGCGCACAAGCCTCCCGGCTATTCAGAGCCAGGCCATCAAGGGGTCAAGGGGTGGGAGTCCCCTGGGCGGCAGCTGTAGAGACCATAGCACAACAGGCCTGCAAAAGCTCCCCGCTGGGAGGTCCTGGTGCTCTGGAGACAGTGCCCACCCTCCAAGGGCTCCAGACAGGGTGACACTCAGCTCTGAGATGTGTGTTTAATTAGAAGCCTGCCCCTCACGCCGCAGCTGCTTTCACCTAGGCCTGTGGTCCTCTGGCTGTCCGGAATCCCATCTTTAACAAGGTACCAAAATACCACCTTAGTTGATGCCTCAGTTTTATCTTCTTGTATCTTAACTTTGGGAAATATATAACTGTTTCAGTATTATTCAAAAGTATGAATTATAACAAACTGTCACTCAGGTCTCTACTCAGCCTCAAATGTGAGGCCAAATCCCCTATGATTCATGATTTGGTTTTTGACACAAGCAGCTTGATATTTAAAAAAGTAAGAAATTAAAGCAAGTAGCTAAGGTTGAATGGCATCCCCAGGAGTCGCACAGAAAAGCAGTTTGAGAATAAAGTTTAAATACTGTGACCTTGAGTTTTCATTTGCCAGTTTTGACTACTGGGCCTTAACATATCAACTCAGAGATATGCATAAAATCGTTATGCTTCAGCATCCTTTCTGACCTGTTCTTAAAGCAGCACGATGGCTTGTAAAAAACTCTGCTGAAAACCATGTTGAACTAACTATATGTTCCCTGTCAGTTTTATTAATTGACTGAGCAGGAAAAAAAAATGTACTGAGTGAACAACAAGCTGAAAAACTATATAACAAGCTTGCAGAATTGAATGTCTCAATTTGACTCTTAGCTCTATCCCCTTGAGAAAATTAGTGCTTTCATTTGATGAGGGATGTGGAAAGGAAATGCAGAAGTGCATTTTAACTCCTTAAAGTAGCTTTGCAATATTAAAGATAGGAAGTTAAAAAAAAACTCTTTAGGAATTCAACTTTCAAAATGGAAACTGGAAGGAAAAAAGAGAGATTTTCAAAGTCATTCAGTGGAGAAAGGTTACTTGAAGTAAAAATCGACACAATGCCATTCCAGTAAGAAGTAACTGTTAAATAGAAGATTTGAGATTTGTTAAGCCCCATCTGGAATTCTAGTAAATCTTACAGAATTCTGTAGAGGGAGATTTTCTACACTTTACAGCCAGTATTTTCAATTCTGAATTTCTAATCTGTTCAAAATTGCAGAACAAACTAGTTCTGCTGCCTTTTCTTTGATCCACTGTTATCACTTATACAGTAAGCTCTATTCCACTGAATCACATGTGTATTAATGTCATCATAACTGAATATCTCAGTATATAAAATAATAGTCAAAAAAACAAAATAGCTGTGAAACTGGGCTCTTCTGAGCTCCCCATAATTAGTCAGTTCAAAATCAAACCAAATTATTATTTGTTTTACTCATGTGAAGATGTAGAGAAATATGCATGCATATTTTAAGTTTCTCCAAACCTTTCTACATATATTTGCATATTTGAGTTTAGACACAACAAATTCATTAAAGATTAATCTTTTGGGGGAAAATACACCACCCAGGTTTATTTACACTAACGCAGAATTTGCATTCTAGCTCTCCCATTAGGTTTATGATTAAGGGAAAGCATGGAATTTGAAGTTTGGTTTCAAATGATGGACCTCTCTGTGCCACAGGGGATTGTGCACCAATGCACACAACCTGCTGTGGTTGTGGAAACCAAAGTGAGATCACCCTGCTCACAGGGCTTCTTCTGAATTAGGTCAGTGTGACTAGAACCAAGGCTTGAGTGTTAGATCCAAGGAGAATTGGAAGGACAAGCTCCAAAGAGCAATTTACAGTTCTGTTAGCTGAAACGTGTGCTGTGTTCTCATTCAGACTATGGGTGCGAAACCAAGAGTGCCAAGAAAAAAAATCTATACGGTTCAATAAATGGCTTCGAGATTTATCTGCTATTCTCAGAGCAGAAACACTAAGAACCTAAATTGTCTAATTTTTAGTTAGGTCAATTAAATATTGCTTAAGAGGTCTCTAAGAAATTTGGAGAGATATATTAGGTATAAAATGCTCTTAAATCTAAATAGTTTTATATGGAATATGTAAATATTATATACAAGTTGTATATAAAATTTATTGTCTATAAATGCATATAGAAATATAGACATGTGTATATGTATTCTATTAGATTTTCCTAGCCTGTGAAATGCTTATTTCAGGGAGTTGTACAAAAATTTGTATCTTAATGCACTTCACCTATGTTGTGGTTCTTTTGTTCCTGTTTTTTAAAACCAGTGTAAACACAATGTTTCTACTAGTCATGTACTGATGCTTACTTTGAGTGCTGTGTCCTACACCCAAATAACTTCCAGCTCCTTTCCTGTAAGTCAGGTTTGTATCCTACCCATTTAAACTAACAAAAAGTGCAGAACTGAGAGAAATATGTTTGGGGTCAAAGCCTGGTATTCTTACCCAACACAGTATAACTTACCTTTTGAGGTGAACTTTGCCATGCAAATATGCCTTGGTTTGATTCATCCTTTTTCTTTCTATGTATACATCTTATACCCCTAATAGATCGGAATCACCTAAACAAACTTACATTTAACTTCTACCTATAAACAAACTTACATTTAACTTCTACCTAAGTCACTTCACTCCAAGGACTCAGTCAACTGGGCAGGGAAGACAAACACACAGGAAACAGAATGATGAAGTGCAAAAGTGCATAAGGCTCTGCAGAGTAACACACAAAGCGTACTTCACTGTATGCCAGAATTATGGGCCTCAAACAATATGCTCTTTGTCAGGAAAATTCACTTCTGCATTTTGCCTAAAGTGATTTGCTCCTTTCAGTTTTGTTTCTTCTTATGTACCGGAAATATCTGCAGTATGCAAAAGGAAAGCAGAGGTCTCCTCAATGACTGTAACCACAAATAGAGAAGCAGCACTAACTTTCTCTCAGTGTGAAACAGAATTTTAAGATAATAGGGCCAGAAGGGACTTTCAGAGGTCATCCAGTCCATCCATGTGCCTCTAGGCTGGTCTGAACTCAAACTTGCCTAAACAGATTGCTATCTACCCAATTTGGAAGGCCTCCAGGGAGAGAAATTCTAACAACCATGTTTAGTATCACAGTCAATGCTTAGCAGTTTGCACTCTGAGCAAATGCTTGCATATTGTGTTGTAAAATTCCCCACGCCCTCTCTTCTTAGCCTTTTCTCTCCAATAGATTCCACATTCCTGTGGCTTGATCATGTTTTTCTTGTGCTTCTCCAGATAGCCTTAAATTTTCAAAATCTCTAAAGTTATAAACCACCTGCCCCAAAAAAACCAAGATACAGTTTAAGTGTCTGACTCTTATCCACTCTAATTGACTGGTATAGCTCCCAACCCCTGTGATTCTCTTTACATATTTTTTATATCTTAGTGTTGCCTTGCTCACTCATGTTGCATCAGTTAGGAATTGAATCTGGCTGTGAAAAACAGATCTTAAAAAGACTGGTAGAAAAAGATGGTAATTCATTTTTCTCTCTTGTAAGAAATGTCCAGAGATAAGTGGATGTGTTCATGGTGTGATCTGTGTCCCAGACTCCTATATTTCCCTTCTGCTGTCCTTGTCATTTGCCTTCCATCCTCAAGGTAGGCCAGTGGTCATAGATGGCCACTGCAGCTCCAAATGTAACACCCATAGTCTGAAACCACTAGGTGGTGTTTCAGGGGGCTCCGAAGGGCTCCAGTTCTTTATGTCTCGGTGCAGAAAGAATTCAGTGGGAGGCAAAGTGATAGGTAAGAAGTGATTTATTAGAATAGGACGCTTGTGAGACTTATAAGTGAGTAGGTGAGAGGATGCTGTGCCCTGAGAACTTAGTGGGCTACAGTTTTATAATAAAAAAAAAAAAAGTGGGGAGGGGAAAAAGACCACTTTCTTCCTCATTCTTGAATAAACACCATGCTTCCATCATCAGTTCCTCCTCCAGGCTGGGTTGAAGAGTTTTCTTGTCCCTGCATGGTCAAGCCAGGACTGTCATGGCACTATGGAAAAATTATTTCAGGTTTCAGTACAGTGAGGGTCTTTTACTTTGACATGTCACCTTTCCACAAATTATTTTTTTTTTACGTGCGCAGAGAGCATATCCTAGGGGTCATTAATTTACTGAGCTCACTGGGCAGGATGCGGGTCTCATGCCACCATTGTTTTATTGTTTGGGGGCATGTCTCATGCTTCTGCTGCGTGGGTTTTGTTGCTAAGCAAGCCTGCTTAGTTTTGTTTTGTTTTTGTGTTTTTTAATTTTTTTTTATTTGTCTATGCCAGGTCTTAGTTGTGGCACGCAGGATCTTTTAGTTGCAGCGTGCAGGATCTTTAGTTGTGGCATGCAAACTCTTAGTTGCAGCATGTGGGATCTAGTTCCCCGACCAGGGATCGAACCCAGGGCCCCTGCATTGGGAGCACAGAGTCTTAGACACTGGACCACCAGGGAAGTCCCCCTGCTTGGTTTTGTGGTTAAGCAAACCTGCTTTTTTGAGTGATCATTAACTTACAGGGGTCTCCCATACTTTTTTCTTTACTTCCAATTCTCTAGTGGGATTAACTATTTAATTACCTACTTTGTCCCTTCACTCTGTCCCTATCAATTCTAGGAGAAAGAAAGAAGAATAAAATATTCTACCGAGCAAATCAACCTTCTTAAGGAACTTTCTAGAAGCTTAACCCCCAAATTTCTATCTCCATGCCATTGGCCATAATTTTAACACACAACCACCCTCAATAGCACAAAAGACTGGGAGATGTAGTTTTTCCATTGCGCAAACACTGCTTCAATAGAATCAGACTTGGAAGAAGGGGATAATGGATATTTGGTAGCAACTAAAAGTTTTTGCTATACATGTTTTAATAGAACAATCAGAAAATTGATTGCTCACCAGATAAATGTTGCAGTCATCGACTAAAAAATTATTCATAACCTAGAAGTTGAGAGTTATGTTTTATTCAGTGGGAATTTTTAGGGCTTCAAGGCCAGGAGGCAGCATCTCAAGTAACCCTGAGAGAACAGCTCGGAGGAGGCGAGGCCTCGGACCTAGGATATATGGGAGTTTTGCAACAAGGGGAAGGTAGTAGGAACAAAACATTACCCTTAATTAAAGAAAAGTAGAAATCTCAAGGAATTTAGCACTTTTCTATGTATGGGAAGATGCAAGAGTCTGGGCTCACTGAAATCATTCCTTTGATATGCACCTCAGCTCTCCAGGACCAGTATCCCATGTTTTCACATCCTGAGTTTCCTCAGGGCTTATTGTGGGGAGTCGCTACAGTATGATGGCTGCTAGATAGCAGATAATCTTTTCCTTTCTGAGTTCCCTCAGGGCTCACCAGCTCACCATTGGCAGTGGCTGCAATGCCAGATGACTGTGACATCCTTTGCTTGCTAATATGGCAGGCAATATTCCATTTATCACAGTTGTATTGTGTTTGATAAACCTACAGGAAGATTCTAAAGGACAGAGAGAGCTAGACATCAGCTAGACCAGTGGCTTTGAAAACCAGTAAGATGAGATGTTTGGACATATTACTAAACCTTTTTTCGGGTATAATATTGTATAAATTAATACAAAGATTCATTATACCTGGGAACTCTAAGAGAAGGGTCAGGATGTGCTGTAGCAAAGGGTTCCCAAATACCTGGAATAGAGGATAGTTCCTGAGGAACCAGTAAGGGCTGGCTGCTGTCTGAGAAAAACCCCAGAGAAATGTGGTTTACAGGAGAAAGATACTCTCCCTCCTTCCCTCCCTCCCTCCCTCCCTCCCTCCGTCCCTCCCATTCTCTCCCTTAATTTTTTCCCCTTTCTTCCCCATTTTCTTCTCTCTTCCTTTATTGCTATCCCACATCTTAAACTTTTTCAGCCTTTATATTTTTATTTCTTCAAATTTAGGCTTAAACTTGAGATTTGTTAAAAACTACCTGAATTTCAAAATCTTTGCTGTTATTTCATATCTCTGGTCAGTGAACCCTATTTCATCACTTATCTTTGCTATGTGGTTTGTCCTCGTGTATACATTTTTGTTTTATTTAATGTTTTGAGAATGCCAAATGATGTTAAATTGCTTTGTTATCTCATTCTCTCTTTGATGGTAAATATCCAATTATTTTGTTTTGTTTTGCTTTCCAAAGACTACCAATAGTCTCCAATGAACCAAATACACCCCAACTATATTATTGCTTTTGACTTTTATTTTGAAGGGTCTAATTACTTTCTCTTTGAATTCCACATCCCATCAGGTGATTACTTCTACCATTTTTTATATCCCCAAATAAATTCTTATCTGTGAGATCCCAATTAAGAAAACCATTTTTACCACATGGTTCTAGAGAGTAAGTAGACATTATATAGGCACTGGAACAGATCTTAATAACAACTCAGTCAAAACAACATATTGGATAGTTTTATATTACTTATATATAAAGAGAGGGAGGAAGGGGAGGGAGGATATATATATATATATATATATATATATATATATATATATAGTATAGTATCACTTGAGACCCATTACAGTTAGTTCTAAAATTAAAATCCTGATGTCTAAGTAAGCAAAGAACAAGGTGAAGAATTCTATGTGTTGAGAAAAGTCAGAGAAAAATGTTAGTGATTGTATCAATTCTCTATGAACATAACTCACCCATTCTTCTCATTTCTAACAGTGGGTAAATCCACATCAGTATGGTGGTGTGCTTCTCTTCTGAATGGGCAGGTGAGGGGCTGGAGAACTCCTTGGGATGAAACTAAAGGTATCTTTCACCTCACCAGTCTGGGATAGGAAGATCTGTGTGGGTTAACCAGCCAGGACAATGTGGCTTTTCTGGTATTAACAGTTTCTGTCTTTTAGGATGCTGGAATTGAGACAAATGTTACTGAATTGCACTCAGCAATATCTCCCAAACTGGAACTACTGTATTTCTAGTTTATACATTGCACTGAATTTCGCAGCCCCAAAAATCAGGGAAAAAAATTGACATATACACACTACTATATATAAAATTGATAACTAATAAGAACTTACTGTGTAGCACAGGGGAACTCTACTCAGTACTCTGTAATGACCTATATGGGAAAAGAATCTAAAAAGAGTGGATATATGTATACATATAACTGATTCATTTTGCTGTATAGTGGAAACTAACACAATATTGTAAATCAAATATACTCCAATAAAAATTAATTTAAAAAATCAGGGAAAAAAACTTGTGCATGTATAAAAACATAGATTGGATTTTTAAATTATTGATATATCTTGTCTTCCGTGCTCAAATAGAAATAATTAAATAATTACTATGGAAGAAATAGCACTCATTTTTTAAAAAATATCTAGATACAGAGACATTATTACTGTCAGATTATTTTTGTTTGTTTCTGGGCTAAACTATCTTTGTTGATAAATTTTTTTCTCTTTGATTGTTGGGTTTCTCCCCCAAAGTTTATTTAGTTCACCAATGTATATTTTCCTTTTCCTTCAATACCATTTTCATTTTTATCTGTCTTTTTTTATTTTGGACATGTAATAGTTTCTGTTTCAAAATTATAATTAGTTTAAAAGTACGTCTGTAGAGATCTAATCTAGTAATACAGAGCAGACTCGGTGCCATTAATTCGATCACAATTGATAGACTAGAAAAGGAGCTACAAATGATATAATGTATGTATGGATGGTTAGAAGATAAAAGACCAAATATCATATGTCTGAGAGAAGACTTTGTAGGGGAACATTGATTTATACAAATTTATTGAAAGAGATTTGAAACCTGATAAACCTGGAGACCATGAAGTTGCAGTAAGGTGAACAGCTAAAGGGCGGGAAAATGGCATAAAATGCAAGTTATACTTTTGGGGTGTGTGTGCAGCAGGTTAATCTGGACTAGGTGAAGAAAGTAATAGTCTGATAGATTATAATTTTTAAGGTTGACTTAATATCAACTATTTTGTATGATCACAAAGAATCATTTACTCCAATATCCCTATGTCACCTTTGCAGTTAGGTAATAAAAACTGTGTCTTAAGTGAAAAGGAACTAAGTTAGGTGTGAGAAAGGTAGGATCATGTCTTTCAAAAGAGGGGTTGGGGTCAAAGAAATATATATGAAAATACTATATGAAAGTACTTATTTTATATGAAAGCATGCTCATAAACTGTTTCATGGGTCAGTTATTATTTAAGGTAGCTTTCTTGGCATTTAGCGTTTCAGAGACATTTTATTCAGAGTCGTGCATTTATGCAAGTTTCATGCTCTTTTTCATAGAATCAGTCTTCAGAAATATGGTTTCTTTGTTCATTCTTTCATCTACTTATTGGATAAATATTTGCTAAAAATCCAATATAGGCCAGTCATTATGCTAAGCTCTGGGGATATTCAGAGGGTTCATGTCCTAAAGGGGTTCCCGTCATTGTGTGTGGATACAACTGATTAGCAAATAATTGTAAACTAATGTAGTTAGAGAACGGATAGAAATACATCATTACTTTTAGAGAAGTTACGATTGCACCCAAAGCTCAAGTTCCCTAGAGGAATATTGTCATGGATCAATTACAAATATAACCAGCACTTAGAGGGAATCTGGTCAGAATAAAGTGATTTTTTACCTTGAATCACATCATTTTTAAAACAATCTTTAGGTATGAAATGACTGAGAAATCCATTGAAAAGTATTTCAAGTTTTACTTTTTATACCTCTTTCATCTGCCATCGTCCATAGTACCTTCAAATGCCTTAAACAAAAGTGAGGAATTATTGGCTGAGGCAACTTAATTTTGGGTCTTGCCCAGTGGTCCTATTGACTTCAGAATTAAATTCTCACTACTTCAAATTCAGGGAAAATGAAGCTGATTTTGCTAAAATTTTCAAGAAAAGTCCTGGGTCTGAATTTCTATAGTTCCTCCCCTGTGCCTTCCATATCACTCATTAGGAATTAAATCAAAGTGCCAGAAATCCACTGCTGTTTATCCCTCACCTTTCTCTGTCTGTCTTAAATCTACCAGTACTTAACTTGGTGTCTATATTATGTCCTTCCTCTCATTCATGCTCATCACCACAGAACTGTAGTCATCCCAAAGGCTCTTATTTTGTCTTCTTTTCTCAGTCTTCCACCGTGCCCTCTATAATTCACAGTCCACTATCTGCAGAACTCCCTGCATACTCAACTTAATCTTTCACAGATCCCATCAGCTTCTTGGTAAAGAACACCTGGCCCTCCCTGATTACCCTGCAGACCTCTCAAATGAAAATTGATTTTCCCCAACAGTTCTCCTACCACTGGGCCTAAAGTTGGGATCAGTTTTCTTCATCCTCCTCATTGCAGCATACAGACTATTCTTCCTTCCTCCCTAAAAATACTCAGCTTTATAGCTCATGCCGTCAGATTATTTTATCCACTACTCTTCATTTCTGTTATCATCTACCGACACCCAGGTCATTCCCTCCTCTTTGTCATTGATTGTAGCTCTGTCTCGCCAATACTGCTTCTGTCTTAATTCTTGGCAAATTCAATATACTTTTAGGTAATATTTATAATAACTTAGCCTCTCAATTTCTCTACACAACTTCAGGTATTCACACCAATTGCCATTCTCTAGGCTCTAGATTTTGCCATTGGTAATCATTGCAAGCCCTCCATCATCTCAATTTTTTTTCAGCCCTCTTTGACCACTACCACCTCTTTTCTAGTTTACCACCTCTAGTACCTCTTATTACCTCTATTATTTCAACCCCAGTAACCCACCAGGACATTATACCCATTTATACTCCCAACTTTCCCCAGATTTAGACATCCTTGATATGTTCACTTTCCTCTTTATTCTTCTTCAGTTCCATAGTCTATCATTTAATCACTTCACTACATAGTACCTCAACCCCCTTAGCCATCTACTTGCTCCGTCATAATCAACCGGCAAAGTCACAACCCTAATTAAATCCAACTCTTAAATCCTGTTTTGTTCCTTTACCTGTGCGACTGAACTTAGCTGGAAGAAAGCAAATAACCACGCTGGCTGGTCTCACTTTCAATTCATGACCATAAAAACCTCAATTTTGCCCTAATGTTATCAGCCAATCATATTATACATTCCTAGTTAATTTACCGTCCTTGAAGTCTATTTCACGTATTGTTATCTATTCTCACATGAGCACATTTTTACTCAACCTCACTCTCAATTAATGATTTTACTTTTCACGGGGCTGAAAACACTGAGGCAATCCCAGAAAAATGTGTACTGACTCCCATCTCGAGATGTACCTACTTTCTGGCATCTGCACTTACACACTCTACATTTTGACCTCCCACTTATAGGTCACTATAAGTGACCTATCCATAGTCTTATCTGAAGCTAATACTGGATCTCGTCTGTTCTGAACTAATCAAACACATTGCTCCAGCTCTCCCTTCTGTCTCCTACACCAGTCATTTCTCATGTTTACTGGTTCCTTTTCATAAACACACAATCATATCTTCCACCTTAAAATATATATGTATTTTCTTTTCTGACTCCACTTCCCCTGCTATCTATTGGGCTATGTCTTCTCTTCTATTCATTGTCTCCATTTCTCCTACTTTCATTCTCTATTAAACACGGTACATTTAGGCTTTCACTTCTACCCCTCCAATGAAACTGCTCTCATCAAGGTCACCAACAACCTCTGTAATAGTATACCCATTGGTCAACTTAAACGTTGTCCTCTTAATTTCTGTATTAGTAATTTCTGACAGAGCTGATCACTTCCTCCTCCTTATTACACATTCTTCACTTGTCTTTTAGGATACCGTCACACTCTGTTGGTATTCTTAGCTCACTGCTTGCTCCTTTTCCATCTCATTTACTCTTCCTCTATTTCTCGTTAAGCAACCTCAGTCCTTGGCCTTCTTCTCTTCTCTACTTAATTACACTCATGGTGATCTCATTTAGTCTCATGGCTTTAATGTCATCTGTGTGCCAATGACTCCCAATTTTTTTCTAGTCCAGACTACTCTCTAACTGCAGATATGTACATCTAACTGCTTTCTCAATATCTCCACTTGGATGTCTAATAGATATTTCAAACTCACATGCCCAAGATCTTCTCCATTCTTCAGAACTGTTATACCTATAGCTTTTTGCTTCTTGGTTGGTGACAAGTCTTAGTTTCTCACACCAAAAATATTGGCTAGATTTCTGACTTTCTTTTTAATCCCCCATAATGACTCCTTCAGGATATATTATTAGCTATAATCTTTTAAATATATCCAAAATCCTATCACTTTTCACTAGCTCTACTGCTGCTATATGCAATTATCTCATACCTGGATGACTGCAATAGTCACATAACTGGTCTCCCTTATTTCAACATTGGCATATCATACTGTATTCTTAGCAAAGTCACTAGATGACCTTTTAAAACTTTGTATTAGATAATATCAGTACATATCACTGTCTTACTATAAACCTAATCCATGGGTTTTTTCCATTATATTCAAAATAAAGTCTAAAGCCCCTCAGTGACATATGAAACCCTATGTAATTTGGTCCCCTTTTGTTTGTCTGGCCTCATCTCTAGTTACTGCTGCCACCTCACAATTGCTTATTTCTTCAGTATGTTGGCCTTCTTACTATTTCTAAAATATATCAGAGATACTTCTTTCTTTGATCCTTTACATGTGTTGTTCCATAAAAGAGAGGGGGAAAGGTTTTATTATTATCATTTGATTCTTTTAGAATGCTTGTAATCAGAAAGAGCTCAAGACTCTAATGGGTGGTTGCAATAGTGGAAAATTGATTATCTTGGACAATAATTAGATTGGCAATTTTTTTAAAAGAAGAAAATAGTTAGCCCTCTGCAGAGAATGCAGTCTGATGTCAATTACTTACAAGAAGAACATGAAGAAAACACCATGCAAAGTTTTAGTAACTAGTTTAGATTTAAGAGGAATTAGGTTTCTGAGTGTTCAAATGCATT
Source organism: Eubalaena glacialis (assembly GCF_028564815.1). Taxonomy (NCBI): domain Eukaryota; kingdom Metazoa; phylum Chordata; class Mammalia; order Artiodactyla; family Balaenidae; genus Eubalaena; species Eubalaena glacialis. The sequence goes on along the minus strand of NC_083716.1, from coordinate 151,480,248 downwards.
TATCTTAGTGTTTTATCCTGCTTTACAATTCTGAGATGAATATGGGACACAAAAGCCTTTTGGAGTTTTATTTTTGTAATTGCACAAACTCTCTTCATCTCCCTTGTCTTCTATCCATCTACAGAATCCTATTTTCCTGACACTACAGAAGAGAATGAATGCGAAGGCTCTTGCCCTTGCCCTTGCTTCCTCATCAGATTCAAAAGAAATTGCAGTCAGCTTCAGGGTTAGGGTAAGGAACATCTGCCTGCACCAACATTTCAACTCAAGACATTTATTAACTCTCTATCATGAACTGAGTCATAGCAGGATCCATGAGGAGGTATAGCTATACCATGCATGAGCCTTGGACTCAGAGCTTCCAATGTATTTAGGAGATGGGCCAAGATATCCCTTTACAAGTTCATTTGCAATCAGTCAGTGTGTGTGTGTGTCTCTGTGTGTGAGATATATATATATATATATTTTTTTAACTATTTCTTTATGTTATGCCTTTGTAGCCAGTGTTAAAGACACTTGTGTAAACTGTTCAGCGTACACTACTTACCTGAAGAAATTGATTAGTGGTGGTTCCCTGGGAGCTTTTTCAGCTAGATACATGTTGAGCATATGGTCCAGTCCAGCTCTGTGAGTCAAGCTTTAGCTAAGCTTTATTAATCAGTAACTAGCATTCTGAATCAGGGTGCTGCTGGACTGCCGTTTTGCCTATCAGGACCATGGACAGCAGTTGTGTACTGGCAATTTTACCACAGACCTTAGGCAATTTCCTCTCTGCAGATTACTGTACAAAAAAAGTAGAAATAAATCATCTTTCAGTTTGAAAAGTTCAACCATTTATATTTACTTTTACATGAATCTGCATATGACACTAAAGATACAGTATGAGGAGGAACATTGCAAAACAGAACCAGTTTACTAAAAGGACGGTTTTCTGTGTTCAGGAAAAAGTTGTTATTTTTAATAAGTGATTAGCTTAATGTGTCTGAATGCTAAGACAACTGGTCTGTAAGTAGTGTGTTGTGGAAGAATTATTGGCTAAAAATTGATTTTCATTAGGGTTTAGTTTTTAACAAGTGAGTCAGAGATACAAAATACAGTTAGATTTTTCTCCTCTTATAGTTGAGGAAAATAGCACTGAGTTAACCTTTATTTTTCTTTTTTTTAACATTTGTTTTGGATAGATACTATATACACTAACTGCAGCAGAACTATTGCTATGTCTTGTTTTTTTACCAGGTTAGATTAGGCGTTCCTTCTCCTGCTCTGGAACGAATGACACTATAATAAATGTTTTGCCAGAACACAGACAATGAATTGAGAAAAGCAGTAGGTTTTCAAGGGCTCATTGACCTTGGTTTTTAATGGTTTGTCACTACCCAAGTGATCATGGCCCAAACAATACTCAGCCCTTTTCCTCAGCTTTTTCCATGGTCTATACTAAAAACTCTGGTGTTGGTTCAAGAGGAAGAGAAGTAGAAAAATTTCAAACCACCAAGTGTCTTGGGTGTTCATATTTATTCTCAGTTATTTTTATAGAAGGCTGGGTTAAAGATAGAAATACGGGACCTACTATTGAGTTATGCCTTTAATATAAGACCTTCACCCTCCAGGAAATGCTCCTCTGTCATTTTTTTCATAGCCAGTTTCTTGGAGGGAGAAAAAAAAGCTTAGACACAGTACCTTTATTTTTATTTACAACGGATGCTTATCTCTTTAATCTAAAACATTTGAATTTCTGATCTCTCCCTCTATTATACTATACTTTCTCCTTAATTGCCTTGCGCTCTATGGCCATCTGCAAATTCTGCTTCACCAGCTTTCTCACTCTTTTTACTGCAGCAGCTCCTGAGCTCTCATTCTTACCTGGGCTTCCGTCTTCTGCCTTGCTCTCCTTATATTACTATCTTTTTGAGTCATCCTATTCACTTTAGCTACCACCTGCTTACCCATAACTCCTACCTCTACTTTTCCTTCTCTCCTGAGATCCAGGCATATATTTCTGACTATCTCCTACACACTTCGTATGTATGCCAGCCACACAGGTATATGAAGCTCATGCCCAAATCAGAGCTCATCATTTTTTTTTTTTTTTTACTCTAACCTACTATTCCTTCTGCCTATCTTATGAAACTTTGTCATGATCCATAGAGTGATCCAAACCAAGCTTCTGAAACAATACTAGAATATTCCTTTTCCCTCACCTTACCCAGAACACTCACCAAGTTCAAATTATTCTCACTCTTAGCTAACTCCAGAATCCACCAAATTTTGCCCATCTAAACTGATTCTAAGTTCTTCTCATAATAACACTTCAAGAATTTAAGGTAATGACCTGACACTTTGTTTTTGGCCACCTATACTAACCTATTCCAATCCATACTCTATTTAGTCAGCAAAACTATATTATTATCTTTATAAAGTACAAATTGAATATTCAGTCCCTTGCTAGTAGATGAATTATAAACTCCTTAGCAAAGCAGATATATGGTCCCTGTATATTTCTTCAGCCTCATCTTCTAGTCTTGCTTCTTTTGCACCCTAGATTTCAGCTAAACCCAAACTTCCTGAATCAGTTACAATTAGTCAATGGCTTTTGGTTTTATATATCTTGTTCTCACTCCTTGAAACATCTTTACTATGAGATCTTGTTCCTGTTCACCAGAAAACATTCATCTTTGGAAACTCAGTCCAGGCATCTTATCTCTAGGAATATTTTCTGGAACTGAATTGCCCTTTTACATCTGCCTACCCCTACGTTAATGTAACATTTACATTTACTCATTCATTACTTGATTCATTCAACATGAATTTACTGAGCATCTGTAATGTGTTTGGCCATGTGCTGGGTGTTGGAGATTCAAAAATAAAATGATGTCTCTAATCTCAGATGTTCACAGGCAAGGAGAAAACAGACCTGTAAACAGTCACAAAGTGATATGAACAATTTTGCAAACTTGCATTTGAAATAGTGTGTTGTGAGACAAAGATCATATGTATCTCAATCAGGATCTGTACAGAATGATAGAAATCACTCTGTATTTAAACAGAGGGAATTTAAGGCAGGACATTTTTACACAGTTGTTGGAAGAATTTAAAAGTTAACAGTAGATAGTGAGGTAACCTAGAGAACAGGAAGTCAGTATCATCTCCAGGCTGGAGAGGAAAGGGATAATACTGTAGTACTGATCCCAGTTTGTCCCAGGACAACTAGAGTCATGGAAGAGATGGAGCTGGTGGCAGAGATATGGAATAAGGTAGAAAGGGAGAGAGAAAAACTCCCATTTCTTCTTCCTTCCAGCCACTGCTTCCCACTGGTGAACTCAGAAGCTGGTAGATACAAGTTGGAATCTTGGAAATGCAGCATTGAGCCTTGATTTTCTCATTTATTGTATGGGATAGTAAGGCCTACCTTGATGAGCTAGTGTGATAATTAGGATAATGTCAAATAGCTTGATAGGGCACTGGGAAAACAGTATTCTCTGAATCAAAGAAAACGTATCTATCAATTTGCATATATTCAAATTTAAATGGCAAGAGTTTCAAAACAAAGCATTTACTGGTCTTCCTCATTGTCTGCACTTCTCACACTTAGTAGATTGTCTAGAAGATAATTCTTATCGATAATTATTATTAGTTTTTGTGTTCATATATTCAAAACATTTGTGGTTGTATGTGCTGAGTTAGATGCTAAGGATACGCAGTGCATTCTTGCTCCATAACACAGTGGATCTGTTTAGATTTCATGATGAGCGACACCTTGTCCCCACCCCTGTCTCCACCCTGAAGTTTTTAGTAGTTTCTTACAGTCTGCATTCATAAAACAAAAGAAAAATGAATGTCACCCCGAATTAAAATCTTCTGCAGTGTCTGCTGTTCCTGTACAGGCTGAAGTTTTTCTGGCTGGGACACTTCAGGGCTGAACTCTGAGAAAATGCTGACTGCTGAACAAGCAGCAAAGAGAAGAATTCTGTGCCCACTGGGCATGATGTTCTCCATCCATTAAAGCACGAGAAGAAAAAACTAGGAATCAGCTCTTAGGAAGATATGTAAATTGAATTTTTTTTTTTTTAAATAGAAATCAGATACCTTCTATAATTGATTAAATGGAGCAGTGTTTTAAAAGGTTTTTGACCAGACATAGGTTTACATTGCATATGGGCATTTTCTCCCATAAAATAAGAAACAGTTTAAGTTCATATTCAAAAAAGTTCCTGGCAGTTGCAGTTCTGCAATATAAGGTTGAGTGATCATTTGTGACTAGTTGTTTTCTGTCACATTTTGAATGCAAATCTGCTGATGAAGCTTAAAAGGAAGATGTGTTTGAAAAGCTTTGGCCAATATTATTAGTTATTGTATATACAAAAGAAGTGATACAAGAGGATTTCCATAGCCCTCTTGGTCTTGGACAATAGCCCTTTGCAGAGATGAGGAGAAAGATCTTCTGTCAAGTAAAGTTGATCAATCTTCATCTATTTCCCAGAGTACCACTCCTCTCTCTTCTAAGATGTTTGCAAGGTAAAGAGATTTGCATTTAAACCTAGACTGGAAAAAAGTTGTAACCAACCAACCTTCACTAAAGAAAAGTTATAAAGGCTGTATTTTAAATGGAAAGGAAAAGATCTCAAATAGCAGTCCTAAGATGCAAGAGGAGTGGTGAGCAAAGATATAAATAAATATATAGGTAAATCTAAAGCAATATTATATTGAATATTAATAAAGTTTCATTTCATTTAGAATTAAAATAGTAAATGCCAATGCAAGTCATGGTGGAGGGGTGATTGGAGATAGTTTTCTTTGGTTGGTCTGTAAAAACCATTTAAGTGGTCTCACAGTAGTGGGACCCCGCAGGGCAGTGGGCCTAGAGAGGCACCAATTTTAATGAGAGGTTGGAAGTTCCTGCCAGCACATTCCTTGTTTTGCTCTTACCCAAGAAGCATCTCTTTTATTTGCTCATGAGAGAAACTTTGTGAAATCTTCACTCGTGAATATCAAATCAGAAATTTTGTGGCTAAAAGACAGAACATTTTTGGCAGCAGAGTCTGGGGAGGTCTAATCTATAGGGCTGGCCAAAAAGTTCGTTCGGGTTTTTCATACCATCTTATGGAAAAATAAGTTCTGAATTAACTGTTTGGCCAACCCAGTATAATAAATAGGTCATTCTCAATTTTGGTTTATAAAATTATATTTTGATTTAGAAACAACCTGTGTACTTTAAATCCTAAAGTTTCTTTTTTTCCTACGAGACAAAACTTAAATGCCAAATTTCCATTTTTAAATAGGCATTTCAAACACGTACTTGGGAGCAAAATGATGAGAAAATTCAATGAATCGTATAGTACATGATTCTTATACTTCAAAGCATTTACCTTAAACAGTTGATGAGAAGATATACACTAGAAAGATCAAATACTAATAGGACTTTTAATATATACATTTCAAAATAATTGCAGAAGGAATTTCATAAGATGATATAAGATTATTCATCAAATTTGTTTGTTTACTTATTTATTTATTTATCACCTAGCACAGAACCTGGTCACAGTACCTCAGTAAGCATTTGTTGCATGATCTGTACAAAAACAGTTCAGATGAAGGTACAATGGAAATTGGATGACTATAGAAGACTAACAGAAAAGGGATTTCAGTTGAGAAGTGGGACTGAAATTTGTCTTTGAATAAATGGAGGAAAGGAAAGAGGGACGTTCTAGACTGATGGAATAGTGTGATTAAAACCAGAGAAACAAGAAAGCAAATCCAAATCCATATTCTTTTTACTGCATCCCTCAGACTCAGGATAATATGGTATTGTGAAGGACATAATGAAACAGACTTTACGTGAAATAATATGTTCATTCAGTTGTAGCATCTAGAGAATAAGAGTGGTTACATCCAGGATGTACAAGAAATTAGGATAGGAAAAGTAGGTTACATCCTGAGAAAGAAATGACTTCCTTGGAGAACTAGCAGGTGTTCATTGGTATGGTACCAAAGGATTAGACTTGGCTTGTCAGCCCGAGATAACTAAGGAATAGCTACAGGGAAGCAAGTAGATTCTAGAATGGTGACAAATAAAACAGATAACATTGCAGATACCTGGAAAACTTCTTACTGGGAAGGATTTCAGATATGTTGGCCTCATTCCAAGATCTCATGCTCGCCATGTGGTAGACACTATGTTTTTTATTTTTGAGAAAAGTCATGCTAGTGAGGATGCATCTAGTACTTGCACTGTATTTTACAGGAAATGGTGTAGAACTAAGCATTGAGGCACTTGATCAAGTTGGTGGAATAATGAATTTGTGCATTTATAAACTAATTGATAGCAAATGTATTCTATTCCATCTCCAAGAAATGCAAGAATTTCCGTAAAAAATGCCTGCCTTCAGGCATTACGAATATTCCAAGTTAGACCCAGTTACACCAGTACCACATTATTTGTACCAAAACTTGAAGGTTGCTGCTTCCTGGGCTTGTGTTAGAATTATAGGCATTTTTCTTAGTACAATTGCCAGTTTGGAGAAGTATCTAGTGGTGCTCTACAACTCTTACCCTTTCTTTTCAGCCTCCTTAACTCAAGTTATTTGAAGAATGCTATACAGTTATCTCATGTACTCCTAGTGAATTTTTTTTTTCTTTTTTTTTTTTGCTTTGTACAGTCTTACATCTTGGTAATGAGTTACATGGTTATAGAAAATTCTGTTCTTTGTCATGGATATTATTTAAAATAGCTACAAAAGAGACATTTAATAAGTATTTGTTGAAGGGATGAATTAAAGGTAAATTCTTCGATCTCACTTGATTAATTTACCCAAGAAAATCACTAAGGAAAATTCAGCTCATTGCCTTTCTTTGTGTTCCTTCTATCCCTGCAACAGTTCTACTTGAGATTGCTTTGGATTTTGGAATTTACTGAGTTGTGGTTTCAAAACTAATACTGGCAAAATACCTAGGATAAAATTTTCCTGTGATAGAAGCTCCAGGATGGATAATTAAGTATATATTTTTTAATCAGGCATATTATAAAAGTGTAGGAGATAATTGAAGATCTCAAGTACATGTTTTTGTAAAAAAGAAGACCTCTCTTTGTGACGACTCTTTTTTTTTTTTTTTAATAGTTTACACTTTCTTCTATGAAGAAAATACAATAGCTAATTCACCCAACAGGTATAATTATACAGGTGAATCCACAAGGACATTTTTTGTTGTTATTGTTTAATGAATTACCACAAACGCCTAGAGTCCTGACATGTAGTAGACATTCAACATCTATGTTCTGAAATAATTAATTTGTATATTGGTATCTATATAAAAGCTTAGGTAGGTTATAATTATTAGTGTGGATTATTTTGGAATTGAAGTAATCTATCTCTGCTCCAGGTAAAAATAATATTTTTCAATGTTGAGTCTCTAAAATGATGCTACTGGTTCACTAAGAGTATAAACTTAAATCACTGTATCTATACAAACTGCTTAAATTTAAAGTTTACAGATTGTATTCTGTTTAAGAAATGCACAGATGGGTTAATGTTTCATATATGCACACACTCAGGGCATGTTCTACAAGTGTAAGTTCCTTGCTGGAGAATATTTAGATTATTTTAGTTTAGAAATTCATTTGCATGGATTGCAGGGGCCAAGTAGACAGATGTGTTAAAGCAATTTTAAACTGCTATCTATTAGTAGAAACATGTTTTGTTGGAATATGGAATAGTTTATAAACACTTTAATACTTTTAACCTAGACCATTACCATCACTGCTTAAAGAATTCTGAGGCCTGAGCCCTTAGAGTTAATAAAAAATACTGTATAATACAAGAAAAATACCTATCTCAGCCATGAAAATTATCTTTTAAAAAGTAAACCCAGTTAAGTTTTCACACTCCCATCCACTAAATCAGTTCAAGGTAAATGAAGATTTACTTATGTGGATAAATACTCTTAAAACTGTAAATTAATGTTATGGGTCTCTTAAAGTATTTTTATTCTTTGTTATATTTTGAAACATTAATATTTAATCATTTCATGTTCTCCCTAATTATATATATTTATTTTAAAATATAACCTTTACAGTTTTACAAATAGGATTCTGATTCATTAGTGATGATTTAGGTGATGATGAGATATATATAAGAAACAGTTTTGAGTTTACTCTGCATCTAACTATGTACTTTAGATGGATTCATATCATAACCACAGAATTCTATGTACCAGTACTACTATAATCTGCATACAAAGGAGGAAACTGTGGATTAGCAAGGTTTATATCTTTCCCCAAATCAGAGATTTACAAAGCTGGCATACCCTGGGAACTGGGATTTCATTCTTAGCTCTACTCTAGAATCTTTGTTCAAACTCACTATTAACTTGGATATCAGAACTTAGTAAGTGTGTGTTAGGCAAGAACTGATAAAAATGAAAACAGTAGACAGAAAGTGTGCAGTGTACCCGTGGTTAGGAATTTTCTCTCTGTGTTCTCTCTCTCCCCCCCCCTTGCAACCCACCCCTTTCCTCTCTTCTCTTTCTCCCTTTCTCCTTTTAATAATGAATGTATTTGCATCCAGATATAGCTGTTTAAACCCATGGTTCTCAACTAGGTGATATTGCCACCCAGAGAATATTCAGCAATGTCTGGAGGTATTTTTGGTTATCATATCCTGGGAGATACAATTGGAGTCTAGTGAATGGAGGCCAGGGATACTGCTAAACATCCTATAGTATACAGGGCAACCGCAACAGCAAAAAAATTATCTGGTCCCAAATATCAATAGTGCATGTGAGAAACACTGCTTTAAACTCAGAAAAGTATCATATCATCTTCAGAAAAAGAGTGTATATCTGTCCATGTCTTCATAGCAACTATTATTATTCTGTTTAACTTGAAAGAAAATACATGGTTTCAACCAAAATAATTTTATATGTGTGCTGTTTCAGAATCAATGTAGGTCTATTAAGTTAAATGATTTCCCCTGTTAAAATTGTCTGTCCTTCATATACCTTAGTCAAAATGATCACTGCTCTTCCTGACCCCTTTAGCCAGTAAAATGGGAAAAAAAATATAGGGGATGGCAAAGTAGAGTTAGGGAAAGATTGGAGAAGGAGAACCAAATTCCAACAGAATCAGAGGTACAAAAAGACGTAACATTTGAGGAAGCCCCTTGGAGTTTATCAAACACTGATTCCAAAGAAATGTTTCTCTTACAGTAAAATATTTAAATAAATTTGTATACTCCAAAGATTATTCACATTTGCATGCAGCTTTCCAAATGCCAATTTCAATAGTCATAACATTGTAATGGAAATTATATGCTGGAAAATGTCATAAGTGTGCTGTGCAGTGGTGGGATTCATATGATAATCAAGCAAAAATGCAGACTGTATCGAGTAGACTCAGTTTAACACATTTCTATTTTGTTTTTTTTTTAATCTGAAAAACAAAAGGGAACATCTTTCCAGGTAGTTGATTACTTGATTTAAAAAAAAAAAAAAAAAAAGGTAGTGGCTGTTAAAATTAAGGAAAGGCAGTTTCATATAATTTTGTTAATTACCACATAAATGTTACCTGTGCTATGTCATTTAAAGCCACAAATCTTCATTAACAAAGGTTCTGCAGTAAGCGTATTGCTCCAAAGTTTAGCAGCCTCATTTGGTAAATTGGATAGCTTTCAAAATGCAGAGCACCTTAGAAAGCTTAAAAGTTTTTATGAAAATATGAAGATTAAAATTTCTTAAAAATGTATGAAAATTAAACATACAGAACTTTCAGAAACTAGTAGTATATTTTCCATTATTCTTCACATGAATTTTTATGATTTATTCTATCTTTTGTGCTATAAAAATAAATCTTTGGGAAAAAGTAAGGTATGAAAAACCTTAATTTTATTTTCTCATAAACCATTTGGCATATTTATGAAGTATGGACTTTTCCGCATACACTTTTATTTAAAGCATCATATTATAGAGCATTGCACAATCAGCTTTTCATTCTTATTTTTGTAAACTATACAATTCATAAATAGGAAAGAAAGAGCATTTCCAGTCTTTTAATGAAAGTTATTATTAGAATCAATAACAGTAATAGAAGATTTTACAATGTCTTTCTCCAATGATTTTCAAAATTTGGGTAGCTTCCCATGTACTTGCAAAGGTAGGATAACTGCTCCTGGTTGATGTTTTAACAGCTCTTTTGACACTATCATTTTCAGTTATGCTAAGATAAAATTTGTGGATTAAATGTCATAGAAACTAATTGAAAACCTTGATTAACCAGAATTGGATGCTCTGACAAACTGATTTGTCTGGTTAACACACTGTTACCTAAAATGTCTCTTTTGTTTCAAGTTGCATTGTTGAAAATATTTCTAGATTATAATGTTCAATTTCCCTCTTTTCATAATTAGACTACACAGCTAAAAGTGACTCTCTCCATGTTGACTGTCTTGAAGTGTCCCAGGATAATTATTCTATATATCAGTTCCCATTATAGAATATTGCAGATGTCTGATGTGTAAAGGCTGGGAATGATAAGGCAATGGGCTACTTTTTTTTTTTAAGAAATTTATTTATTTTTGGCTGCATTGGGTCTTCGTTGCTGCACACGGGCTTTTCTCTAGTTACGGCGAGCGGGGGCTACTCTTCATTGCAATGCACAGGCTTCTCATTGTGGTGGCTTCTCTTGTTGAAGAGCTCGGGCTCTAGGGTGCGTGGGCTTCAGTAGTTGTGGTGCGTGGACTCAGTAGTAGTGGCTCGCGGGCTCTAGAGCGCAGGCTCAGTTGTTGTGGCACACGGGCTCAGTTGCTCTGAGGCATGTGGGATCTTCCTGGACCAGGGCTTGAACCCATGTCCCTTGCGTTGGCAGGCGGATTCCTAGCCACTGCGCCACCAGGGCAGCCATGGACTACTTTTTAAAACAAAATTGAAGTGAGCTTTTTTTATACTCATTTGTCTTGCTTTTTTAAAGCAGGGGTCCCCAACCCCCGGGCCGCAGACTGGTAATGGTCCGAGGCCTGTTAGTAACCAGGCCACACAGCAGGAGGTGAGCGGTGGAGGGCAAGCAAGGAAGCTTCATCTACCGCTCCCCATCGCTCCCCCTTGCTCCCATTACCACCTGAACCATCCCCTGCCCCCACTTCGTGGAAAAATTGTCTTCCACAAAACCGGTCCCTGGTGCCAAAAAGGTTGGGGACAGCTGTTTTAAAGTATAAAGCAGAGAAATGTTTTTAGTATGTTTGGACTCTGATTATTTGGTCTCCTGGTGTTTGAGATTTGAATGTGCTTCTAAGTTACCTGAGACTCTAGGGATCAGATGGAAAGCCAGTAATAACAAACAGGTGTTTCTATAACCCAGAGCTTCTCAGCCCTGCATTATTAACATTTTTGGCCAGATAGATTTTTGTTGTGTTAAACATAATGCTATTAAACCTTATGCAATGCATAACGCAGTGTTTAAAAGTATCCCTGTAGGACCTCACTTTCCTCAGTCTTGACAACCAAAAATGCCTTCTGACATAGTCCCCTCTGAAAACCCCTGCTGTAACCTGTTAAAATTAAACCTACGTTTTCACAACATCAAGAGATGTATGGACACAGTACATTCTTTTAATGTCTCTCTCCTATTTGTTACAGATTTGTGTTGAAAAAAATGGGAAAATACAATGATCTAGTTAATTCAGATGGAGATTTAGGTCAGGTATATAAAGTACATAAATGGGACCGATCAGAATGCAGGCAGAGAAAGCTATTGCACAGGATGTCAGGGTTGCTGGCCCTCAGCTGGGTTGACTGGGCAGGCTGACTGTGCCTCACCTGAAGTGGCTGCAGGATGGGGCAGGGGCTAGGCCGTTTTCCAACTTGGAGGCCCACTTGCGCGCTGGCTGGTAGGGGTCTCAGAAGCGCGAGGAGACATGAGGTACTGCAGAATGATGGTCTTGTAATGCCGATTCTCTCAGTAAGAAGGAATGATTTCTTTAAAGCCCCGGGAGCGGAAGGGCCGGCTAGGTGCAGATCCTGCCTTTCCCCCCTGTGATGGTGCTCAAGCCGCTGACCCAGCTCTGCCCCATCTTAAAACATACCAGAGATGACGGTGCCACAGGGAGGGCTTTTGGGGACAAATAACGATATGTGATGGGATCTGTAATATTTAATGTGCTCTGCAAACAAACAAGGGGTTATTGAAATATTTCTTGTGACTGTTACGTGTTGTGCACCAGAAAAGTGTGTGACTAGCATGAGTTGAGTGTGGGGAAGTCCGGATCGACGCTTTAGTCCTTTTTGTTTTCTGCGATTGTCCTCCAAGGTGGTGAGGCTGAGTGTCTGAAATCCCATCCTGGACGACTGTAAATATTTCCTATTAACTTTCCTTTTATTCCTGTCACACAACAAGAAATATGATCCAGGCCTTTGATGTAGGGAAACTGAGGCATGGAAAAGTTGCCCTTATTATCATGAATTAGGTTGAAAGTTATTACAGACGTTAGCTCTAGAATTTGAATAAGGGGATATAGAAGTTCAGACTAAATCACTGGGCAGTTTAAAGGTCAAAGAAGCTGATTAATCAGTAATATAAGATCATATCCTGATGTTTTTCCTCCCATAGAGGAAATAGAGTTTATAGAGTTTCTCCCATAGAGTTTCTTTTTGGTTTTCATAAAACTGTAGTCTTAGTTAATTCATTTGTTTAATAAAAACAAAAATTTACACAACATGATTTTTAGACGTCTTCTCTGGACACATTTTTAACTGAAACAAGAGAGTAAGGTTTGTTATTAAGCTTCTTTTTTTACTCAGATTCCTTTTCTTTAAGTCTTTCCTTACTATGCGGATATGTTTTGGTATTCAGTCCTACACATCAAAGTTTTGTTTGTTGGTTGGTTTTTTCTTCTTTTAATCATACATTCCTTGATTTTTTACAGAAGACTGAACACAGAAAAAGAACTTAATTAACCTGTAACTCCTTACACTGATTAACTCTACCTACTTTGGGATCTGAGTTTGAGCAACAAATTGTACACATTTCAGTTGACCTATTACATATTGGCATTGATTTAAGACTAAGCCATGTAGTCAGATGCATAATTAGAGAAAAAAAATATGTAATGATGTAGAACAATAGTTGTGGTTTATGTGCCATTAAACTTAATTTTAGTATAAAATTATTCTTGTCTACCTCAAAAATAAAGTAACCAGTTATTTTACCAGCAAATGGGTGTATTCTGGAATAGCAGAGAACTGCAATTTGGGACAGGCAAGCAATGGTGAATCGCAGGCAATTCCTAAGAGACAAAGGGAAGGACAGTTTTTATTATGCTTTAGGAGGAAATTGGGGAGGGTTGTTCTGAATGAAAGTTCACTGGAGAAGAACAAGAGCTTTGGGTTGCAGCAGTTTCTTACTGGCTGCAAGCAGTGGTTAGTGCATTATTGCTGGGGCAGGGAGGATCCTCCTTTTCTTAAAATCAGGAAATGAAATTCCCATGTGAAAAATGTCCTCCCTTGTGCAAGAAGAAAAGTAACATTCTTATCAACATGGAAACAAAGTTGAGACCAAGAGAATTTTATAGAAAGAATTCTATACAAACAGACCTTGTTAAAATAATTCTTATCTTCTTTCTTACTGGTTATTCAGGCTATAGCGAGTGGTATGTGCCCTAGAGCTCTTGCTTCAGGGCTTCCTGACTCCATTTTAAATTTAGTTTTACATTGTAAATTGGTTATTTTTTTAAAGTTATTAATTTGCTTTGATTATATTACAGTTGTTGCGTCTAGTTCTAACGTGGAATCCTAAAGGACATCTGCCAGAGTTTTAAGAGAAAAATTTATATTACTTCAGAAACAAGTGGGTTTAAAACTTTCTTCTTGTTACCTTTGATAAACACTGCAAGATAATTGAAGTACTAAAGCACATCTATTTTTGAAATTTAATATGTCTGCATGTAGTACTTCATAAATTATTTCATAGCCAAAAATAGGGAAGCTGATGTAAGAAGAAATCTACTTTCTTTCATTAATGCAAAACAATTGACATCATGACATTTAAAAAATTATTTTGCTGTTTGTGCTGGTTTTTTAAGTTTGTAGAATTTTATAAAGATTATACTAAATGGTTGAAATTCTACATTCCATGTTCTAAGTATTCTAGAAAAAAACTGTTCATACTACTCAGTGTAAAAGATTGAAATGTTATTAGCAAAAGTTCAGGAAGGCCTTGTTAAATCCTGTCTTTCTTCCTAAAATATGGTCTCTCTAAAATATGAAATACATATCCAAACGTTCTTGACTAGGTCCTTTGCTTGTCTGTGCAGCTAAAAGCTTAGCTCCCAATCTTAATTGCTCCCCAAGACCAAATCTAGTTCCTGTTTCTCTTATTGCCTCTTCTTTTTCTCAGCTCAGTTTAAAGCCTTGGCTTTCATTTATGTGCAATCCTGACTTCTCATACTGATCTGCTTCTTCTGCTTCTCAGCCCAGAATAGATCTTGTCCCTTGTCTCTGAGATTTTTATGTTCTTGGTTGAATCCTGAATTCTTATTCTGTACTGTGTTGAACCTGTCTCCTACATAAGTCATGTCACCAGTTCTCCTTTTAGCTGATCTTCCATAACTTACAGCTGTCCTTTAGGAACACTCCCCCAGAAAGGCTAAAGGAAAGAGAAGGCATGGAGGTTGTTCTAACAAGTGGCAGGCATTTGTGTGATTAGAAATTAATAAATGTGTATGTACTAATTCCGAGTCTGGAGGTCAATAGTTAGAATTATTCATATATTCATTCATTCATTCATTTATTCACTTAACACGTACTGGGGGGGTTACTGTGTTCTTCCAAACACAGGTGCACACAACACAGATATGCATAGGCATGCACTGACGCACACACCCCAAATACGTTGTAGTAAAACAGATATACAGAAGATACTATGGAAACAGGAGAAAGAGACTCCAGGGTTGATCTAAAGCATCAACTACCCTGATCTAATTAAACCCTCCATAGTGCTTATCATATACAGAGAAAGAGTTGCCTAGATCAAGATTAAAAATCTACATTTAAATGTTACTTTAGAAATATCTACATGCTGTGGGAACTAGTTTAATTTAGATGCTTCACTTCTGAATGCTATACAATCAATGCACCCATGCCACCCAGAATCCCCATGGTGAGAAGAATTTTATGCATGATGTATAAAAATTGGAGAATACTCTATAATATGCAAATAATTACTTGCATTTTAAATGCAAACTCATTAAGTACACTTAAAATCTGAATAATCAACTTTCCAGATCTTAGCTCCAGTAGTTTGCATATAAAAATTTATAAAGGAATTTTTCAGGGTTTTGAATGTTCTTGGCATGGGGCATATTCTCCTTCCCCCTTCTGCTTTAATATTCTGTGACTATAACTGTAGCTGTAATAGTTTGAATTAAGATGCTGAGAAGACATCGCTAATTTTGTTTCTCATGACAGTTCTCAACACCAGTATAGTTTGAAAAATACTGTAGCCCTAAGGTGTTTCCCTAGAATAAAATTTTTTAAAAATTAAGCTCATGTTATTGATAACAATTTAAATTAAATCTTTATATTTAAAAATCTGTTGAAAGCAGTGACTAAAGTGACTCAGAATAAGAATATAATTATGATCAAGTAAATACACTCTGGTGGCTAAGGAGCAATTTCTAAATAATTCAGGATCTTTATGTGTGGTTCTTATATACCATGAGGGAAATTTTTAGGCCATAGAAACACCTTCAACTTCTCTTTTTTCTCTTCATTCCCTTTCTCCCATCCAAGCAGTTACTACCTCACTAATATCTTTAAAATTCCTTTCAAAACTCCTTCCCCTTCCTTAGTTATGGGTCCTTTTCCACCAGTTCAGCAATTCCTCCTGATTCTGAAATACAAACCCTCTGAGAGAAATCCTTGTATAAGACTTTCTTAGCAGAAAGAGGTGTGTGAGTGTGTGTGGTGGGGAGGGAGGGGGAATAATAGGAATATTCATACATTAATAATTTGCTTCTATTGTCATATATACATCAGTGAGCTTTGATTTATGATAATTTACTGTTCTTATGCTTAGCAAGAGGAGAAAGGTTTAAATAGCCTGTGTGTGCTTTAGAGATAGAGTATTAGTTTATTTAGACCCAGTAAAATAGGGGTCATCGATGCATCCATTTCCATTAATGGGAGTTAGCAACTGCTGCATATATCTCATAATTAGATTTACATAAGTGCCAAGATGAGAAACCCAGTGATGCAGCACAGTATATTATCCTCATCCAAAAGGTGCTGTTCATTGTCTGAAGAGACAGATGCCATGTTCTGATAAGAACTATGTGTGTAGCTTTAGTTACTAATGTAAATTATTCAATACAAAATGCTACCAGTAGAAGTGGTTTACTTTTTTTTTCTATTTATAAGCGTGAACTGTTCCTTAAAAAAGTTAAAATATTTATCTACAAGAATCTAATTAGAAAATTTTTCTGTACAGTAAATATATCTACTACTTATTTTCAAGATAGGGTCAGAAATCAAATAAAATCATAAAAGTGCAGTGCATTAAAAAAAAATACACCTAGGGAAGGAAGGACTTCTGGAAGGAAGTTGGCAGACCTCCCCAGGAGAACAGCAATGTAACTGAGAAAATTATGTTTTAAAAATTCAGTCATAAAAAGTTTCTGTAAATTGTCCTAAAGGCAATTCTGTTGCATTTCTATACACTGACAACGAACTATCAGAAAGAGAAATTAAGGAAACAATCACATTTACAATCACACCAAAAAGAAAAAAAAAATGCCCAGGAATAAACATACCTAAGGAGGTAAACGACTTGTATTCAGAAAACTGTAAGACACTGATGAAAGAAATTGAAAACAGCACAAAAGGATGGAAAGATATACCATGTACATGCACTGGAATAATTAATATTGTTAAAATGACCATACTGTCCAAGGCAATCTACAGAGTCAGTGTAATCCCTACCAAAAAACCAATTGTGTTTTTCACAGAACTAGTACAAATACTTCTAAAATTTGTATGGAAACATAAAAGAACCCAAAAAGCCAAAACAATCTTGAGAAAGAAGAACAGAGCTGGAGGTATTATGCATCCTGACTTCAGACTATACTTAAAAGCTAGAGTAATCAAAACAGCATTGTACTGGCACAAAAACAGACACAGAGATCAATGGAATAGAATAGAGAGCCCAGAAGCAAACCTACACACTTACGATCAATTAGTCTATGACAAAGAAGGCAAAAATATACAGTGGAGAAAAGACAGACTCTTCAATAAGTGGTGCTGGGAAAACTGGACAGCTACATGTAAAAGGATGAAATTAGAATATTTTCTTACACCATATACAAAAATAAACGGAAAATGGATTAAAGACCTAAATGTATGACCAGAAACCACAAAACTCCTAGAAGAAAACATAGGCAGACCACTCTTTGACATAAATCATAGCAATAATTTTTGGATCTGTCTAAGACAAAGGAAACAAAAGCAAAAATAAACAAATGGGACCTAATTAAACTTAAAAGCTTTTGCATGGCAAAAGAAACCATCAAGAAAACAAAGAGACAACCTACAGGATTGGGAGAAAATATTTGCAAATGATATGACAAATAAGGGGTTAATATCCAAAGTATATAAATGGCTCATACAACTCAATATCAAAAAAAAATTAAGACAATCCAATTAAAAAATGGGCAGAAGACCTGAATAGACATTTTTCCAAAGAAGACATACAGATGGCCAACAGACACATTAAAAGATGCTCAACATCACTAATCATCAAAGAAATGCATATCAAAACTACAATGAGATATCACCTTACGCCTGTCAGAATGGCTGTCATCAAAAAGACCACAAATAACAAATGTTGGAGAGGATGTGGAGAAAAGGGAACCCTTGTACACTCTTGGTGGGAGTATAAATTAGTGCAGCCACTGTAGAAAACAGTATGGAGGTTCCTTAAAAAACTAAAACTAGAGCTATCATATGATCCATCAATTCCAATACTGAGTATATATCTAAAGAAAACAAAACACTAATTCAAAAAGATACATGCACTCCAATGTTCATAGGAGCATTATTAACAATAGCCAAGATATGGAAGCAACCTAAGTGTCCATCAACAGACGACTGGATAAAGAAGATATGGTGTGAGTGTGTGTGTGTGTGTGTGTGTACACATATACACAATGGGATACCATTCAGCCATAAAAAAAAAAATGAAATTTTGCCATTTGCAACAACATGGATGGGCTTGGACGGTGTTACGCTTAGTGAAATAAGTCAGAAAGAGAAAGAAAAATACTGTATAATATCACTTAAATGTGGAATCTAAAAATAAAACAAACTAGTGAATATAACAAAAAAGGAACATACAGATGTAGAGAACAAACTAGTGGCTACCAGTGGGGAGAGGCAAAATAGGGGTAGGGGATTAAGAGGTACAAACTACTATGTATAAAATAAATAAACTACAAAGATATATTATACAGCACAGGGAATATACCCAGTATTTTATAGTAACTATAAATGGAGAATAACTTTTAAAAATTGTGAATCACTATGCTGTATACCAGAAACTCATATAATATTGTAAATCAACTATACCTCAATTGAAAAAGAAAAAGAAAAAAGGAAAAGCTCAGGGCCAGTGGCTTCACTAGCAAATTCTACCAAGCATTTAAAGAAGACTTAATACTAATTCTTCATAAACTATTTCAAAAATTAGAAGAGGCAAGAACACCTCTCAATTCATTCTATTAGGCCAGTATTACCATGCTTCCAAAACCAGATAAAGATATTAAGAGAGTGCTACTGGCCAATATTCCTTATGAATATAGATGGGAAAATCCTTAACAAAATGCTAGCAAACCATATCTAGTAACATATAAATATGATTATATGCCATGACCAAGTCGGGTATATCCTAGGAATACAAAGTTGATTTAATATTTGAAAATCAACTAATGTTAATATAAATAGAATACAGGGCAAAAATATGATCATTTCAATTGATGCAGAAAGCACATTTGACTAAATTCAACAGTGTTTCTTGATTTAAACAGTAGATAAAACTGAGTAGAAAAAACTTTATGAACTTGATAAAAGGACAGCTAAAATACCTACAGCTAACAAGAGACTTAACTAAATGACTTCATCCTAAAATCAGGAAAAAGAGAAGGATGTCTGTTCTTGGCACTTCTATTTAACGTTTTACTGGAGGTTCTAGCCAGGTCAATTAAACAAGAAAAATAAATAAAAGACGTCCATATTGGAAAGTAAGTAAAACTATCTCTATTTGCATATGACATGACCTTATATATAGAAAATCATAAGGAATCCACAAAAATCCTATTAGAACCTGTAGGTGAGTTTTTACAAGATCAATTTGTAAAAATCAATTGTATCTCTATAAACTGGCAGTGAACATTCTAAAAATGAAATTAAGAAACAATTCAATTGTTTTGAAACAACAAAACTTATATGTGGGATCTAAGACACACACACACATAAAACAAAACCAATGAACACACAAAACAAAAACAAACTCATAGATACAGAGAACAAAAACAAACTCATAGATACAGAGAAAAGAATAGGTTATGAGAGAAGAGGATTGGGGCTGGGCAAAATAGGTAAAGAGGTCGACTGTGTGGTGATGGATGGTCACTAGACTTGTGATTGTGATCACTCTGTAGTGTACACAGCTATTCAAATATAAAGCTGTACACCTAAATTTATATAATAAAAAATGGCATCAGAAAAGATACTTTGTCGAAAAAATTTAATGAAAGATATGAAAGACCTGTACACTGAAAACATTGTTGAAAGAAATTTAAAAATACCTAAATAAATGTGATATTCCAGGTTTATGGGTGAGAAAAGTTAATATTAAGTATGATTAATTATTTGAAAAATTGAGATTTGCACATATTTTCAGATCATCCAATTTATACTGAATTTATGCCAGTCATTTTATAAGCTCCAGCCAAATATAGAGTAATATCCCTAATAGGTCTGGCTGGCATTTGATAATTAATTGCCTTAGATATGTTATAGCCCATTAATTGTTTTTAAATTAGATCTGTCTCATTTTATTTTGGATTATTGGTTTATTTTAATTCTTGATAATAAAATAATGTCTTGATTTCATAAGGGATCTTGAACATTAAAAATTGTCTATTGCAGGACTAGAAAGACGAGACTGAAGTTTATTCATTAAAATGCTTCACACGCACTAGCATAATATTTAGTAAGATGTCACAACTCAGATGACATTTATTTGGGGAAACTTGTGGTAGACACTGTCTGGATAGTAAAGTTTTTTTCTTTTCCTTTTTTTGCACTTCGTGTATTTTATACATTTACTTTCTTAAACTTAGATATGTACATTTTAGGCAGGGTGGTGGGAGATGGGCTTATACACAGAAAAACATAATCTGCAAAGTGGGAAGAATGAAGCAAATGTGAAAGAACAGAGGGCCTCAAACTAATAGAGAGGCTTCCCAAATTCAGCCACTTTCCTTGATGCTCCTACATCCTTTTAATAATTTCCACCATTTTACTTAACCCTCTGTATACAGGCGACTGTCCCTTTCATCTCATGAAGTCTTAACCAAGACATGATTTCCCCCCAAAAGTGATCAATCTAGATTTTGTTAACTTCTGGTAAAGTGCATGTCATTATTGTATCATGCAAAATCACCTGATACTTAATTCTACAATTGTTTGGTATTTTGTTGACTTGATTACTTGAGAGTGTTAGTAGAAAATAGTATGTGTAGATGTTTCTGAATCATAAGTGAAAACTAATGAGGCAGTATTTTTTAATGGAAATTTAATTTTTAAGGGTCTGATTGTTTCAGATTGTTTAAGGAAGCATAAACCATGGGGCAGAAACAGCCAGTTGCTGCCAATCCAACAGTCTGGCTGTTTCCTCTTCTATGAAACTCACTTGGAATGCCCAAGAATTGTTCTCACACATCTCTATAGTAAATTTTCTTCTGTATGGTGAAAAACCAATCTCCTAGATGTAAGAGTGAATGCTAATCAAGTGTGCCATAAATAGCACCAATCATCTGTCAGCCCTGCTAAGAGATCCCTAATCAGACCAGAGGTCATAGTTTAGAAAATACATCAGTAATCTAAATGCAAAAATCACTGCTTCAAGGAGTATAAAGCAAACTCCAATCCAATCCAGGCAGTTTACATCCAATTCATTTATATATGAATTATTCTCAGAGGGCAGTATACATTTTTTTAAAGTTTTGGGGAAAGGCAGTTCTAAACACCCTAGTAATTGGAAGGGATGAGAAATAATATGCAAGATACCAAAGAGTGACTGGCAAAAACCATGAGAGAAGTTCAGATCCATAACCTTCTGGCAAAGTGTCACATCAGTGTTTCTGTCTGTATATATAGAATGGAGAGGGGAGTTGACTCTGGGGAGAACCAAAGCATCTCAGGATCTAAGCTGGCCTATGGGAAGCCTGTGGTAGAATGGGCTCAGCATTGGGTCCTAAAAGACATTCAGATACCTTTAATGTTTTAACTTGTCAAAGGGAAAGGTTGGTCTCAGGAGATGAACAATAACATTGACATTGTGAAACTGCAAATGCATTGCACGAAGTCAGGTTGAAGGAATCACTCATCACAATTCAGTCAGAAAGCCATAAAGGAAATAGATTCAACCAGTAAACGACTTAATTTATTTAATACATGCTGAAGCAAAAAAATCACTTTGATAGTTATTAAATAAAAAACAAATACAGATACGAAATGGTAGTGGCATTATGCTTCCAACATGAAAAAGCAATGTGTTCTAAAAAATGAAGATGCTAATAATGTTATTAGAGTGATAGCACCCACAAGATTTGTTTTGTTTTTGTTTGTTTGTTTTTGGTGGGGGGGGGGAGGTTTACCATGTTATATCGTCCCTGAAACTTATTATACAGTTACTAATAGCGAAATTTATACTCTTAAATTTTAAAAGTTTAAAACAAAAATACTGAATATTTCATTTTTATTCACATGATGACTTCTTTCTTGACTTATTTTTGTGTACCATCAGTATAATAATAAACTATTTTACAGCTCTTATATTGAGGGGAATGTACTAATGACAGCAACAAGTGTTTCAGCCATTTATTTAATTCTATTTTATTTATTTTTTATTGAAGTATAGTTGATTTACAATGTTGTGTTAATTTCTGCTGTACAACAAAGTGACTCAGTTATACACATATAAACATTCTTTTTTATTTTCTTTTCCATTATGGTTTATCCCAGGAGATTGGATATAGTCCCCTGTGCTGTACAGTAGGACCTTGTTGTTTATCCATTCTACATATAATATTTTGCATCTGCTAACCCCAAACTCCCAGTCCATCTTCTCCCTCCCCACCTCCCCTTTGGCAACCACAAGTCTGTTCTCTATGTCTGTGAGTCTCTTTCTGTTTTGTAGATAGGTTCATTTGTGCTATATTTTAGATTCCACAAATACATTGTATCAAATGGTGTTTGTTTTTCTCTTTCTGACTTACTTCACTTAGTATGATAATCTCCAGTTGTATCCATGTTGTTGCAAATGGCATTATTTTGTTCTTTTTTATGGCTGAGGAGTATTCCATTTTATATATGTACCACATCTTCTTTATCCATTCATCTGTCGATGGACACTTAGGTTGTTTCCATGTCTTGGCTATTGTGAACAGTGCTGCTATGAACATAGGGGTGCATGCATCTTTTTGAATTATAATTTTGTCTGTATATATGCCCAGAAGTGGGATTGCTGGATCATATGGTAATTCTGTTTTTAGTTTTCTGAGGAACCTCCATACTGTTTTCCGTAGTGGCTACACCAACTTACATTCCCAACAACAGTGTAGCAGGGTTCCCTGTTCTCTACACCCTCCCGAGCATTTGTTATTTGTAGAGTTTTTAATGATGGATATTCTTACTGGTGTGAGGTGGTACCTCACTGTAATGTTGATTTGTATTTCTCTAAGAATCAGTGATGTTGAGCATCTTTTCATGTGCCTACTGGCCATCTGTATGTCTTCTTTGGAGAAATGTCTGTTTAGGTCTTCTGCCCATTTTTCGATTGGGTTGTTTGTTTTTTTTGTTGTTGAGTTGTATGAGCTGTTTGTATGTTTTGGAGATTAATTCCTTGTCGGTTGCATCGTTTGCAAATATTTTCTCCCATTCTGTAAGTTGTCTTTTTGTTTTGTTTATGATTTCCTTTGCTGTGCAAAAGCTTGTAAGTTTGATTAGGTCCCATTTGTTTGTTTTTGTTTCTATTGCCTTGTGACACTGACCTAAGAAAACATTGGTAAGATTTATGTCAGAGAATATTTTGCCTATACTCTCTTCTGGGAGTTTTATGGTGTCATGTCTAATGTTTAAGTTTTTAAGCCATTTTGAGTCTACTTTTGTGCATGGTGTGAGGGTGTGTTCTAACTTCATTGATTTACATGCAGCTGTCCAACTTTCTCAGCACCACTTTCTGAAGAGACTTTTTCCCATTTTTATATTTTTGCCTACTTTGTCAAAGATTAATTGACTGTAGGTGTGTGGATTTATATCTGGTGTCTCCTGTTCCATTGATACGTATGTCTGTTTTTGTACCAATACCACACGGTTTTGATTACTGTAGCTTTGTAGTATGGTCTGAAGTCTCAAAGGGTTATGCCTCCTGCTTTGTTTTTTTCCCTCAGGATTTCAGCCATTTATTTTAAAGTAAAGATGATCTTTACTTTAAAATAAATACATTACTATTTACTATTTTGTAATAATAATGATTTGGGGCCATGGTTAATTTCAGAGACAAATAGCCAACCAAATAAATAAACAAACAAAACAGCAATTGAAAATGATTGATATATGAAATAAAGATATTTTATAAGTTAATATATACACATATATAAGAAACATATTAAACTTATTTGCTGACAGGTGCTGGAGAGTCTTACCACATTTGTTCTATATTACAGTAACAGTAGGGGTGTTTTTGAGTATTGGTGATTTAATCAAGTTAGCAATTTTGCCATGAATTTTGAAATCTTACAGCATGATCAAATTCATAGTGATAAGCATCATATTTTTCCATTCATGTCAAGTATGTATTGGTCATTTTGCCATATTTTTCTGTCATGGCCTTTTATTGATTTATTGGTTAAATTGAGCATTTGTGACTTGCTTTTTTATCATTATCCTATAATATCATAATTCTTAAATTATTCTAATATGGATATATATTTAATTCAAGTTTATACATAAATTTATATAATATTTGCATCCCCAAAGTTAAAAATCAAGTCAGATTACAATCAATCAGATTTTAATGGCTAATTGCTCACTAGGGTCAGGATAGAGAATTATAGCATAAAAATTTATGTACTAACAGTCTGTTTTCATGAAATCTAATAAGAAATAAAATATTGGAAAAGTTCTATATAAGCTGGCTTATTTATCTTTGTTTTGGCCCTCACTTTTCTGCTCCCCTTGGGAAATCCAACCCAAAAAATAATTCACTAACTACTACATAAATATATAAATGGGAAAATCATTGTCATGAAAGTACCTAACTGTCTAAATGAATGTACAGGTGATGATTGGAAGGAAAAAGAGCAGGTGAAAAATTACTTGCTTCTAAACTGAGAATTTTTATCAAGCATTCAGGTAGCTCTATTATTTCTTTGTCATTGCAAAGAAGCTTTGCTGGTATGTTTTTATGAGATGAGAATAAGGACATAGGCCCAATCAGGGACTTGATTATTTCATGTACTTCAGAATACTCAAACTGAATGTCATTTTTTGAAAATCTATGTTTCAAATATAAGTAATTTCCATGCTTATTTTATTTAAAACACCAGTACTGCAATTTCTTATTCCTGTGATTTTTCAAAGTAAATCGAGTTCATTGATACCTACTACACGGTTACCCCAAGGGCTAATGCCATGGCAATGTATACTGTGCGTAAATTACTGAGAGATTCATATAGTGTTTTAATATGTTCGTGATAGTTCTGGCTTTATACTGAACCTGGATGTGTAGAACATTGTTATAGCAAGGCTTATAGTCAAACATAGTGTTAATGAGATTGATGCAGTACTTGAATTGAAGCAATGAAAAAGATGGAAGCTTTTAAATACTTCATATCACTAAAAATCACAAAGTCATGTAATATGTGAAACATATAATTATTTTTAATTTCATTTAATTCAGATTGCCTTTCAAATCAGAGTGGATTTAGTAATGAAGATTCATAAAGTCCAGTCCTTTAGAGTCACTAGTCCTAGAAGTTAAAACTGTTTCAAGTGATGAGTGCCCTTGAAATAGTTATTTAACGAGATGAAGGCTTAAAGCTCCATCAAAACTTAGAGACTACTGATTCTTAAGCTTGAAGGTATCATCAACCTAATCTGACAGCAATTTTGCTACTGGTTTTATGTAGGTATTATGTCTTTTGACTGAATCACTTTTTAAAATAATTTTATAATACAGCTGATATGTCTAAGTCACTGATAATAAAACATATGGAAAAATCAATGTAAACACCTTTTATTATATTTAGTGTTCTTTTCTCAAAGATCCAAAAGCACTTTTACATTTATAACTAAAATATGTATGTATATAAATGTAAGTATTATAGATAATGAAAAGAATAACCAAAATAATGAAGACGGTAGTATATTAAATGTAATTTAGAGATAGAAATATCAGTGTTGATTTCAAAGCATAGATTGTACCACAAAGTAAGAATCAGCAAATTTTGAAAAAATATTTTAAATCTACTATAAGCATTTTTATTTTAAATCTATAAGCATAATGAATTCTAGGAACCTATACAAAGGCAGCAGTTATGAGGTCTTTGTTGTTACCTCTGACTTTACCAAGTTATAAACCTGTCCTTTCATTTAAATAGCTCTTTGGATATCTATAAAATTTTTGGCTATGGGAACAAGGTAAGATGAGTAAGCTTTTTTCACTGGAAAGAATGGCCTAGAATATTGGGGGAGGGGTGGTGATGACTATTCTGCATCTTATAAAGTTAGATATTTGTGCAGGCAGCTTAAATATTCCCACTTCTCCCAGTCGCTGTGGTGCCAGCCCTGAGCCTGCTGTGGAAAACAATTATTATTCTTGCCAGTTCACTGCTCTCTCTGTCTGTGTACCAACCGTGGAAGATATCTGCCCCAAACAAAAATCTCTGGCTGTTGACTGGTGAGAAGACAATTATAAACAGCTGCTTTTCAGACAGGTACAGTATAGTCATGTGCATCAGCCAGTGCCAATGCATCTGCATAGTGTAGTACCACAGAGACGGTGGTTATCTGCCAGGAGGGAGGGGTTAGGGAAAGGAGTCATTAGAGAGGGAAACAAATGACTAGGGCAGCAAAATTAAAACATCCCTCTTCTCCTTTTGACCTTTTAGCACCCTCTGTTTCCTCCTTCCAATTTCCAATTTTCATGTTTTTCCCTTCATAAAAATAGAATAGTCTAGAATGTGATAGATAACATCATTTTTCTCTACAGACTTTTTTTTTGCACTGTAACAGATTTAATTATCAAGCAGCATAATTCCTTCTCTTTCTTAATATCTTTAACACCAAGTCATGCATTTGAGAAATTGGTGGAACACTTCCAACTTCACAGATATTCTATGCTACCAAGAGTCCCATGACTTACACAAAATAGCTTGATATACTAAGAAGTAGGGAGTTTTTCAAACATGAAACGAAACAAGAAAAAAAGAGAGGAGAGTCAGTAAGGGATGATAATATCATCACCGATAAGTATATAAGCATAAATGTCATTTTGATCTGTTGAGAAAGGATACATACACAAAGGTTAGTATGTATATATCTAAAAGTTGTAGATAAAAAGTGACCCAAAATGGAGAATGAACGTGTATGTGTGCGTATATATTTTGTGAAAAGCCATTTTTATATTATTCTTATAATTTCTCATTAAACAAAAAAATATATCTGTACCTAAAAAGCTTATCATCTGTAAATTTTCTAAGGTATGTTTGTGGTTTAAGCTGAAATCCATAGTAGATGTGAACACAGGAAGACATTCAAGAAAACATTCTCAGAAATAAAGTAGAATTTCAGTGCAGGTTCATTGACTTATAATTTTGCTTTGTGGATGTCTAATTTTTCCACTCTCATTTGTCCTTCTTTGTTCAGTAAAATTATTTGAAATTCAACTATGTTCCCAACCCATCCTAAGGTTAAGTACTATGTGAACATGCATACATGGGAAAGTAATTATAATAATAAGAGCTAATATTTAATCAGTGGTTCATGTTCATTAATTAATTTACCTTTTGTTATAACCATATGCAATAGGTACTATTATTATCCCCATTTGTAGATGAAAAAAAGTGAATCCTGGAGTCACAGTAAGGTTATATCACTTGATAGTAGTCATTCCTTCATTCAAAAATATTTACTGACCATTAGCTATATGTCAGACCTTATTTAGATACGTTAAATATAGTAATAAACAAAACAAAATCCCTGACTTTGCAAATTCTATATTGTGGCGGTATGTCGTCTGTCCTCAACAACCAAGACAGAAACTTAAATCTAAAAGAGAAAATGAAAGGATGAAAAATATTCCAAGCAAACAGTAACCAAAAGAAAGCAAGGGTAGCCATACTTATATCGATCCAAAAACTGTCAAAAGAGACAAAGGGCATTATCTGATGATAAAAGGGTAAATTTACCAAGGAGATATAAAAATTTTATATCCACCCACATCAGAGCATGCAAATATATGGAGTCAATCTTGGCAGAACTGAAGGGAGAAACAGCAATAACATGATAATAGGAGATATCAATACTCCCAATAATGGGTAGAACATCTAGGCAGAAAATCAGCAAGGAAACAGAGGACTTGAACAACACTACAGACAAAATGAACCTAAAAGAAATATATAGGACATTCCAACCAACAGCAGCAGAATACACATTATTCTCAGGTACATACAGAACATTTTTCAGGATAGAACATATACATGTTATTTCCCACAACAAGGCTTAACAAATTTAAGAAGATTGAAATCATACCAAGTATATTTTCTGACCACAGTGGAATGAAACTAGAAGTTAACGGCAGGAGAAAAACTGGACAATTCGTATAGATGTTGAAATTAAACAATACACTCAAACAGCAAATGGGTCAAAGAAGAAATCCAAAGGAAAATTGGAAAATATCTTAAACAAACAAACACAAAACATACTAAAATGAATGGGATACAACAAAAGCCGTATGAAGGAAGAATTTTATAGTGATAAATTCCTACATCAAAAAAAAAAAAAAAAAAAACCTCAAATAATCTTTTACCTCCAGGAACTAGAAGAACAAATTAAGCCCAAAGTAGCAGAAGGAAGGAAATAGAGCAGAAATAAACAAGATAATAGAAAAACAATAGGAAAAAAACCAACAAAACTAAGAGTTGTTTTTGTAAGATCAACAAAATTGGTAAACCTTTAGCTAGATTAAGAAAAAAGACTCAAATAAATAAAACAGGAAACATCATAACTGATGCCACAGAAGTTAAAAGGATCATAAGAGAGGACTATAAACAATTACATGCCAGCAAATTGCATAACCTAGAAGAAATGGATAAATTCCTAGAAACCTAAATCTACCAAGACTGAATCATGAAGAAATAGCAAATCTGAACAGACCTTTAACTAATAAATTACATGCTACAACATGGATGAACCTTGAGGACATTATGCTGAATGAAATAAACCAGTCACAGACAGACAAGTATTGCATGATTCCACTTATATGAAGTATCTCTAAAGCAGTCAAACTCATAGAATCAGAAAGTATAAATGTGATTGTCTGGGGGTAAGACGAGGGGGTGGAAATAGAGAGGTGCTGTTCACTGCGTATAGAGTTTTTGTCATGCAAGGTGAAAAAGGTTTAGAGATCTACTGTACAACATTGTGCTTACACTTAACAATGCTGTACTGGCCACTTCAAAATTAGTTAATAGGGTTGATGCCCTGTTATGTGTTTTTCACCATAATAAAAATAAAGCAACCTCCACATTTTTCCTATATTGGTAAATATGCCTGGGTAAGATTCTTTTAATATGCAAATTAAATTAAATTCTAACATTATATATTCATGTCCCCCTTACACTTAATAAGACTTCAAAGTAAAGATACGAAAAAATATATTAACCAAACTTCAGTTGAGAAAAAATACAAGGTGAATTTACTTCTTACCATAAAATTAGTATTACTCTTTATAAAGGAAATTAGAACATTAGATCGAACTTTGGTAATTATTACCGAGTGACTTTCCAACTTGTTCCCCAGTAGAACTATTTTACATTCACCCTCTGCAGAGAATCCCATTTCAGAAAACAAATTTAAGTAGTGTTCCTCTCCTTGAAGAACAGGGCTTGGGAAAGGTCAAGTTTATATGTTAAAGCCCTTTCCTTCTTTACCTGCTCCAAAGACTCCACAAAGTATTGTTTAAAAATGTTTATTGTGCGGCTTCCCTGGTGGCGCAGTGGTTGAGAATCTGCCTGCCAATGCAGGGGACACGGGTTCGAGCCCTGGTCTGGGAATGATCCCACATGCCGCGGAGCAACTAGGCCCGTGAGCCACAATTACTGAGCCTGCGCGTCTGGAGCCTGTGCTCCGCAACAAGAGAGGCCGCGATAGTGAGAGGCCCGCGCACCGCGTTGAAGAGTGGCCCCCGCTTGCCGCAACTAGAGAAAGCCCTCGCACAGAAACGAAGACCCAACACAGCCATAAATAAATAAATAAAATTTAAAAACGGCTATTGTAAACATAATAATGATATAAATAATAGTTGTAAAATATTGAGAATTTGTTATGGGCCAACTTTTGTGATAAGCAATCTATATATCTTGCCTAAATCAATCCTTATAATAATCTTATGAAGGAGAGATTATTATTTTTGTCATGTTACAGATGAAAAACAGGAATCATTAAGTAAATGGAAAAGTTACTTACCTCATGAGGTGCAGAACCAAATTTGACCTCAGTCAGCCCCATGGAATCTAGCTTACTATTTTAACTACTGCTCTATTGCCGGGCAGAAAGCTTCAGTGATTAATACAGCTCCACAACTGAATTTTCTGTACCGAATGATGTTTTCATTGCAAGTATTGATCAGATGGATTGAAAACTTTGCCAAATTTTCACTTTTTTGGTTCCTATAGACATTTTACTTAAAAGTAGTGGTAAGTCATTATCTTCGCTACAGTATTAGAGAGGCCATATTCAGAAGAAGAGTCTGGAGACTAACTTAAATTGCATTTTCTATGTATTTTTAAGTTTGTTTTTTTTTAACAGCTTCTGCTTCTGTTATATTTGTTAAAATCAGCCTCTGAATTTAGTGTTCTGATTTTTAAGATCTTAATTGCTTTAGTGCCCTGAGAATTTTTTTTAGTACATCTCCTTTTTCCTTGCAATCACCTATGCTGCTGTCTTAGCTCAGGCTTCTATAACAAATTATTATAGACTGGGTGGCTTAAACAACAAATATTTCTTTTGCACAGCTCTGGAGCCTGGAAATCAGAGATAAGGTTGCCAGTATGGTTGCATTCTGGTGAGGGCCCTTTTCCTGGTTTGTGGATGGCTGTCTTCTTGCTATGTCCTTACGTGGCAGAGAACAGAGAGAGAAAGCAAGCTCTCTTGTCTCTTATGAGATCACAAATCCCATCCTAAGGGCTGTAGGCCCATGACATAATTAACCCCCAAAGGCTGTACCTCCTAATACCATCCCATGGGTGGTTAGGGTTTCACCATAAGAATTTGGGGAGGGGGCATAAACATGGAGTCCATACAACTATTTTCTGAAGTAAGAAAAAAAGTAATTGTGGGGAGAGAATTCCTTACAAGTAATCTTTAAAATTAAAAGTAGAACTGAAATGCATACATGGCAAGCTTATTTGTCTGCAGTTGTTTGGCCTCCCATGAAGCTTATTCAAGAATTGCCACTTTCTTAAGAGTTAAGAAGAAAGTGGAGGACTGAATTTCCCTGAGAAAATAAAGTAATATGAGGAGAAATAAAGCTAATTTTTTTAAAATAAAGTAAAATTAAAAATAATCCATCATGCTCTGACAGGTAATCAATTGTTATTAATACCATCATTATAGATTTGTGAAAAATGTGTTTCATTTGGGGCTGTCTGGATATAATAGTACAGTTGACCCTTGAACAATGCAGGGGTTAATCCACGTACAATTTATAGTCAACCCTCTGTATCCAGGGTTCCTCTGCATCCCTGAATTCAACCAACCACAGAATGTATAATATTGTAGTATTTACTATTGAAAAATATCCAAGTATAAGTGGACCTGTATAGTTCAAACCCATGTTGTTCAAGAGTCAACTGTATATGTATTTAGGATGACCATTCACACCTCCTAATGTAGTTTTTTTTTTAAGATTAGCTAGTCTCTTGAAGAAATATGAATGGCAGAGCAGTCTACTTTTGATGAGAACTAAGGTGCAATGTGGGAAAAATCAAATGAGTGGTGTGTGTTAGGAATTAAGTCTAGTGTGGGAGCTACACAACCAAGGAAGGATCTTAAGAAAGAACATTATAAGAAAATATACTTCAGTTATATCAGACTTGTCAAAATAAATTCCGTTAAGGCCCAAATATGTGCATACTCATTGATTCAAGTGCTGTGTAGATCATTTAAGGTTTTTTGGTTGCAAACCATGGAACCAGTTCTGGTTATAAACAATAATACTATTATTTGGAGAAATATCAGATGAATATTCAGGAAATTTGTATATTAACGATTGTAACCGAAACAGTATAGAAACCAGAGTAGTTCTGGGAATGTGGACTGTGAAAAATGGTTCCCTATCTCTTTTCCTTCTTTAATTCCTGCTCAAGAATTAAAGCCCCTGGAGAGAGAGAGTTTTATTTGCTTGGCTTGGATAACATGCCTGCACCACCCTAGCAAGGGCTGTTGGAAGGAGGAAAGTATCTGATTTACAATTTCACTAAGAAGGTACACAATGAGAAAGAAGCTCCCAAATTTGGATTTTATAAAGAGTGGAGAGGGGATACTGGAGAGACCAAAATTAAATGTCCACTTCACAGTGTCTTTCACAACTGAAGTGAAATCTTCAGATAATAGCCTGTGAGCACACCACCATCTACCTCATCTTTTAAGATCTCAATTAGAACAGCATGGGGAAGAGGTTTTAGTTTTGATCTTGTGTTTTTTATTGCTCTGTAACAAATTAGCACAAACTTATAGTTTAGAACATTACAAATTTATTACCTTACAGTTCTGTAGGTCAAGAATCCAATACAGTCCCCTGCGGAAGGTGTAGGTAGGGCTACCTTCCTTTTGGAGGCTCTAGGGCAGAATCCATTTTCTTATCTTAATTAGCATCTAGAGACCTCCTGCATTGCTTGGCTCATGGCCTTCTTCTTTCATCTTCAGAGCCATCAAGATCTCATCTCTCTGACCATTTTTCCATAGTCCTATATCCCTCTGACCACAGCCAGGTAAGGTTCTCCACTTATAAGGATTCATGATTAGATTCATAATCCAGCACAATCTTCCCATTGCAAGGTCCTTAATCTTCAGCCTCTAGAAGCCCAGTTCCCACTGTGGCACGGAGTCACCTAAGGTCCTTAATCTTAATCACATCTTCAAAGTCCCCTTTGTCTTATAAGGTAATTTATTCATTCACAGGGTCCTGGGATTAGGAAATGTACATCTTTAGAGAGCCGTTATGCCATCTACCACAGAGCCTATTTTATGCTTGGAAAGGCATAACTTTGGGGGATTCAGGATTTATAATCTCTATCTGCATGGATTTTTTCTCTTCGATTACTCCCTTTATTACTACTGTTTTTATTTTTTCTCTAATTTTTTAGGAAAATTCTGGGAGGTTAGAATGAATAAAATTCTTTTGGAAATATGTTGTCCATGACAAAAGTGTACTTTTAATAAATTACACGAGAGTACAAGAAATAACTGTTCTTGGCTACTCTTCTAGCTGTGGTGAGCACAGTACATACACAAGGTCTTGATAAAACATAGTGCTTGATTATGACAGTGACATAGTTGAGAGGAAGTACTCAACTCCCCTCTATTGGTTAATGGGAGTTAAAGACCAGCATGACTATGTGCTTTTGCTTTGGAAAGTTACCTTTGCATTTATCAGGAATAATCCTTTATGCAAAATAAATCATTGCATAAGACTGTTTGGAACCAAAGAGAAACTGCAGGTGGGAAAAGAGCTGATTTGTATGAAATCTCTTTCCTGCTGTGGAACCCGAGCGTGGAAATCTGATTAATTTAAAAAAAATGACATCAGCAGGGCTTTAAGCTATAAAAATTCTTTCAGTTGAAGAGGTCAGTCTGCCCTGGAATTAAAAGTCATAATCTGGGGCTGGATAAGAACTGCAGGCATTTAACTCCGTTAGCCAAAGCTGATAGTTTTACAGTTTCCAAATAGTTGCCTGTTGTGGTAAAGTTGCCTGGTGTTTGCTGATTAGCAGTAGGTTATTGCGGTCTGTTAATTTTGCACAACAGAAAGGAAATTTTGAAATACAGTAATGGTCCTTTTCATATTTCAAGACAGCCTGGTGTGAGGTGCAGTAGTTTTCAGAAAACCCAGTGAAGATCTTGTTCTATTTATATTCTGGTTCAAAACCAAATTCTCTGCATGAAAAAAGAAATTAAAAAATTCTTATCACAGCAGTCTTGTTTATGCTTTTAACGAATCAGTACATTGTAGCACTCTTTTGCTCAGCTTAGATTTTTTTCTCTTGACATATTTAGAGTAATGTTTTGATCAGCCATGCTTTATATGCCATTGTTTTTCTTGTCTCTGATAATAATCAATTTTTGACACTGGAAGTCAGAGGAAGTCAGATGAAAGCCAACTGAATTTGTTGGATCAACTGCATTAGCAGTGCAGAATACACAGACACACACGTGCACACATATATATCCTCATGCACAGGCAACAGCTGTAAATGTTCAAAAGCAGCTGACGTTTCATATTGCATCTATTCAAGCAAGTCTGACACCTGCAAATGTATCAACATAAATCCTGTTTTCACACTAATTTTCATATATTATTACTCAATTCCATACCTGTTTCAAGAGGGTGAAATGGGTAAGCAGTTATTTTAAGTTTCTTTTAAGAACCTTGAAATTTTCTGGTTTCCTCCTTAAGAGGTGTCACCCCATCCTTCCCAAGTTTATATGAAATATAAAGAACAAACATTGGAGATATTTACACCTGACATTGATCTGTTCCCAAAGTTGAAACAGATGTTACATTTACTTCATTGAATTTTTAGTTTAAGTTTTCTGTGACTTCATTATTTCTTGATTTTATGGTAGGCTAGGGATACCCTTAGTCCATATTGCCAAAGCCTAATTTGAACTATGAGGACTAAGTATTATTCTCTTGGTGTCTGTAGTATATTTTTTCTTCTGTTTCCTTATCTGAGACTCAGTGATTTATAAGAACATTAAAATAAGCCTATCTTCTTAGAAATTGAAGCTGAAATTATAGATTTGTAAAATTCAAAACAAGTAAAAATTTCAGCAAATTGTTAATACTTAAATATTCTTTAAGAGGGAAAACCTGCATAGCTAAGAGGGTTTAAAATGTATAATGAAAGGACATTTTTTTGTGCTTGTATAACGAGATCCTAATTGAAATACATTATCACTGAAATATGCCTTAAAATAATGGATAGCTGTCATAAGAGATGTAATTCTGTGAAATATTGTAAAATCATGATTTAATTTGAGAAATAAGCCAAAATGCTTATTATTAGGGTCTTTTATTTATTTTCAAATTCAGGGACAATATTTCATTTTGGCTGCATATAATCTTATTATAAGCAAAATCACATCATAAGACATAAGTTTTAAAACAAAAATTCAATCAAAAATGCCATTGCCTGAAGATACCCATGATGAATGTGTTGTATTATTGAATATTCTTCCAGATGTAGAAATAGATAGCTATGATTTCATACACACATACATGCTTGCATGTGGGCATGCACACACACACACACACACACACACAGTGGTGTATAAAGAAAAGTATATTTTTACATAAATTGCATTAAACTATATGTTATGTAACCTAATGTTTTATTCAATTTATTAATGATAATTTATGTTAATATAGACCTGCATCATCTTTTCAAATAGCTATATTGTATCCCTTTGTATGAGATAATCATTGTTTATTCAATGTATTCTCTACTGCTGATTATTTAGGTTGTTTTATTTTTTTCCTCATATAATTGTCACAATTAAAATTATTTTATTTTATTTGTTTTTTTTAAATAAGTGATTATGTTTTTTGGGTTTTTTAAAATATTTATTTATTTTGGCTGCACCGGGTCTTAGTTGCGGCACGTGGGATCTTCGCTGCGGCATGTTTAGTTGAGGCATATTTAGCTGCAGCATGCAGGATCTTTTAGTTGCGGCACGCGGACTCTTAGTTGCGGAATGCATGTGGGATCTAGTTCCCCGACCAGGGATCGAACCCGGGCCCCATGCGTTGTGAGCACGGAGTCTTACCCACTGGACCACCGGGGAAGTCCCTAAAATTCTTTTAAATTCATTTTATCCTTTCATCCAGTGGTTTCTGGATGAAACCATATGCATCACATTCCTGACCATCCAATTTAGTAATTGCATTTCCCTTTCATATAATTATTTTTTTTAATCACATCACCCTCATTTTTTTATGGCCTTTATTACTGTTTGGAATTACTTTGTTCATTTATTTGTTGACATGGTTGTATTGACTTGTAGAATGTTTCATAAGAGTAGAGAAATTGTCTCTCTTTTGCACTACTGTATCCACAGATATTGTATATACATCTGTGTATCTTGTACATACTAGATGTGCTATAATATTTCTTAAATGAATGAATAATTTGCAGGTGTATGCTATGGGCCAGAGTTTATACTCTATAGAAGGAGAGGGGAAGGGAACCTTACACTTACTGAACGTTTTTTGTGTGCTATAGCTTTATAGAAGTTGTCTTATGTAAATCTTACAATAATCCTCTGATAATGATTTTATTTTCCCAATTTTTCTAATGAACAAATGGATGACTGAAAAATGTTACATAAATTATTCATGGTAACACAACTCTGACAACTAACGGAGCCAAGATTCGAACCCAAGTATGCTTGTATGAAAAGCCTGTAT
The DNA here is from genome assembly GCF_028564815.1 of Eubalaena glacialis. NCBI lineage: Eukaryota > Metazoa > Chordata > Mammalia > Artiodactyla > Balaenidae > Eubalaena > Eubalaena glacialis. The sequence goes on along the minus strand of NC_083716.1, from coordinate 151,444,019 downwards.
TCTTTCCACTGTGCACACAGCCACCTACTTAACTAGTTAACATATTTTGTTGGAGATAGGTTAACATAACTTATTATATTTCAGGGCTAGTGCATATTTTTCCCACTTAATTTAATACTCTGAATCACTTGAATGATAGGTATTACTATAGCATGTTTGCATTGAGGAAACTAAGTCTTTGAGAGATTAGTAACTCATTCAAAACCAGGAAGCTAGTAAATGGAAGTCTGAGTTAGATCAGTCTGACCTTAAAACTGTATTGTACTGTATCCCATGCAGAGAAATTTGTTGTAATAGTGCTTGCTGCAATCTAGCCTTATCTATCTTGCTATATATACTTAAGAGAAAGTCAATATCTTTGATCAAATACCTTGTTTAATACAAACATAAATCTCATGGAAATACATAGAATTTAACCGGTAAGGGCCCTGGGGAAGAATAAATATATTTTTATATATTATTTATATATAAAATGACAAAGTAAAAGAGAAAGAAAGGGAGCAGATGATATGATGATATAGTAAATGACATTTAACATGGAATAAACCATTTTTCAATAAACTATTTGAAATGAATAGAATCGAATGATTAAATTTATTTTGAGCATTCATTTATTAATAAGAACTTTACTTCTGATATATGTGAAAAAAACATAGATTTCTTTGCACCACGTTTTGTTACTTTATTGATCAGTTTCATAGAAGATTCTCTAGTTGTGATAATGAATATGGACCTAGCTTTCTTGACTCACTGCTACTTTTCAGATATTTTTAATGGTCAACAACACCACCTATGGCAAAAAAAATCTCCGTTTCATCAAGGTTCTGCCCAAAATAAAGATGAGAAATAATTGTTTCCATTTTTCACAGGTTTTGTGTTACTGTAATCACTTGCATTTCATTCTTCCTAGAACCACTCAAATATGCTGACCTGAAATAAGACTCCTATGAGTCCCATCCTAATAAGCCTGTTGGGTCAGTATTAATAAAACCATAGGAACTGATAATTTATTCATTTCTGTTTCAAGTTATGCTCTTATACATTCCCCACTATTTCAATTTGATGATAACCTAGAATATATTCAACTCTATGAATTTTTTTCACTAAAATATCTGTATTAACTTACTACGCCTGTACTCCTAAACCTGTGTTTTCAGAAAAATAAAATTCAGCTCTATAACACAAAACATCACTCCAAAGCTAAAAGGCATGTATTAGATTCTTCGAACTTGTTATTAAACTTTCTTTCCTCCTTCATGTTCTGCTCTCCTTCCTGTCTACTTTCTTTTTAGGATTATTATTCTAAGAATTATCTGTACTTTTTGTAAAAGAACTTGAAGTAAACATGGCACTTGAAAAGCAAGAAAAATGAAACTGAGTTCACTTCAAGTAACTGCTACCTTCCTCATCACGTCAGTGAAACATATACATGATTGTTGAAATTTCTAAGCAGATTCTTTATTCTGAAAACTAGCATCAGGCCTACAATGTTGTGTGCTATTGATTGGGGCTTTGAACAATTAATCACCTGTTTGTTTGAGATGAAATGAGATTGGGTAATTGTATTGACAAGTAATTTACAATACTTTTATCTTAATTTTTTATGACAATGATTTAGACACATCTGGAACCTTTCTAAATTTCTTTCTGTACAACAATATCCACACTGTATAGGTTACCTGAAGGATTTGGAGACCCAGGAAGAAGGATGCAAAAAAGCAGGAATGTCTTCTCATTCCACAGAAGGATTATGAAACAGACTATATTCCCAGATGATGGGAGTGATCTTTAGAATGGAATCAGAAGTAGGGCAGCATTAGCCTAGGGGAGTCTATGTATACAGAAATGTGGGATGAAACAAAGCCACACTCAAAAATAATCTTTGAGAATTGAATTAGCCATAAAAGCTCTTTACTTGAGCGCTCCAAATTTAAAATAGATTGTTATGGCATATAGTGGAATAAGGGGTTTTAAAAGAATCTGAAATCAGTATCAGTAATAGATTAGCAGCTCCTGAAAAGTTTTAAGGTCAAATATAACTAAGCCACTATCTCATTGAAGTACATATCAGTTAATCCCAGCGTTTCATTAATCACGCGCTGAACAATTGTTTTAAACCCTAGCTAAAACCCCAAACTCCATTTGTATGTTAATAAAATATCTGAGAACGGTAGAAGCTTATTTTAGACCTCATGTAAAATTCAGCCACACATAGATGAAATGACCAGATTTTCACATTCCTAAAATAATTAAGATCACATGCCCTTACTTAAGAGGGTCTTTCATAAAATGCAAAGGGTTGAATTAAACAGGGAGGGAATGAATTGCAGTGTTTATATTTAGTTTTGCAATTTTTAGATGTCCCTTTTAAAGAAATGCAAAATAGTGACTGTTAATTTATTCTAACATATTTTAAGCAACTAAATCTTCTAAAACATATAAGAAATAAACTTTGTCAACATCACCTTAACTTCATGGATAAATCTGTTACTGAACTAGACAGAAGCTTATTTTTTTTAGGTTTTAAGACAGGGTCTTGATTGTCGGCCTCAATACACTTTACTTTGCACTCAATTCTATAAGGCCCGAAATGAATTAGTTCATACCATTGTAGTCCAAAATCTCAGGAAACGGAGGCACTTATCTTTTTCTCAGTGTCTTCATTCCGGGAGGCAAATAGTGATTTGCCCCCGTCCTCCTCACCTCATAGCCAGAAGTTAGATGACTAGTGGGAAATTAAGTGGGAAAGAAATGCTTGGATATAAGTGAAATAGAAAGGAGTTCTCATTCCAATCTAATAATAAGTCAATATTTTCAGTATCTTGATATGAATGAAGGTATCATTCTAAAGATTTAGATTTTCTGTAGTGGAATAGATTATTTTGAAATGTCTCAGTAGATCCTCCAAATTTAAGCTAATGATCCATTTAGAAAGGTCTGAACAGTGTTTCTTAATCATGATGACATTAACACCTTTACAGTGCTTTGGAACTTGCAGATGTTTTGATTGTATGTATAATAATATAAACACACTATATTTCAGGAAATACTAAAATATACAGATAGATACACCTTTAGTTCACCCTTAGTTTTCAGTTTCATTGTAAAATGTTTCTATAGGGTTGCCTTGGAATATTTACATCAAACAGTTAATTATTTACATAAAGTACTATTAAAATAATCCATTGGATGTCTATTTGGAAGCCTTGGACACTAATACTTCTTGGTTGACTGATCTACTCTGTATTATATTTAATTCTCTGCACTCTGAGAAACATTCTGGGCCAAGGAACATCGCTGTATATAAAGTTCACATTCACTATATAGATTTGATTTGGTTATCCTAACACAGGCATGAAGGACCATTCTAATATTAATAAAAACTTTGACTAGTCTGAAAATTAGAGGGAAAAACAGCTCCTGGTTCAAAACAGAACCAAAATGTTACAGTCTATGCTAAAATATATGGGTGCAAACTTACCTGGTTGAAAGTGAGAAAAAAAATTATACTCTGATTCAATCTGACATAGAGCTAGGCTCAGGTTCAAAGAACAATGTAACAGAAGGGTGAAATATTCCATATTGATCATTTATTTTCCACAGCTGCTCATCATTTAGTGGCAAGACAATTGATTTCCTATGGCATATTTAAAAGTTAAAGTACAAAAGGAAGGGTGCATCGTGCATCCAAATACATAATACATACATACATATGTGTGTGTGTGTGTGTGTGTATATATATATATATATATATATATATACATGCACACCTATATATATACCTGTATGTACGTATATAGGTGTGTGTGTGTGTGTGTATATATATATAGTGATATAGTTTACATGTTTAAAAATTTGAAAGATTGCTCAGGCCAGAAAAACCTATTAAAGGTTGATAGCTCACTATAGGGTCTAGAGTAGCAGAGAGTGGTCAACTGGACAAAAATATAACTGGAAATCCTCCAGGAAAGCAGAAAGAACTTGAAAAAAATAAGTCTACGGTTCTTATATGATAGTACCAGGAAATTTTCCCCCACTGTCTGAAAATATGACAAAGAAATGCATTATGAGTTATAAAAAATATATATCCAAAGCCAAGGGTGTTGCCAAGTTGATACTTAACTGAACAAATACGTATTTTAGAAATCCATGGTTGTCTTTCTTGTCAGAAAATAGAAGAAAATAATGATGACAATGTGAGAACGATTCCCAGTCTCTCTGAAATGTGGAGTATGAGCTGATGATGCATGCATTGCTAGCAGAAGCAAATGCAGTGTAACACTGGCAGGCATGCTGGCTACAGACATTGACCGTCTGCCCAACACAGACCTCCAAAATATCATCGTGTCTTGTGATGGGTAGACATGATGCTTTCAGGATCCTGACAAGCACTGTAAAGCAAGGCAGTTAATGATCAACAAAAAATATAACAATATAAAGTGTGGATGTTTTAGTACTACCTACCCTAATATTCTGTATAGAAGATTTGTTCTATACGTTTGTATGAGACTAATAATACTATCAGTGACCAGCTTTCTTGATAGTGATATCAAGATTTGAGATAGTTTTGTCTTCCAAGTGTGTTACACAATAGCTATTTATATAATAATTGTAAGCAGATAATTGAAACTACTCTCAGAAGTATTATCTAAAAGCATCTCAGAGTGAAGTAAGTCAGAAAGAGAAAAACAAATATCGTATATTAACGCATGTATGTGGAACCTAGAAAAATGGTACAGATGAACCGGTTTGCAGGGCAGAAATAGAGACACAGATGTAGAGAACAAACGTATGGACACCAAGGCGGGAAAGTGGCGGGGTGGGATGGTGGTGGGATGAATTGGGAGATTGGGATTGACATATAGACACTAATATGTATAAAATGGATAACTAATAAGAACCTGCTGTATAAAAAATAAATAAAATTCAAAATTTCAAAAAAAAATAAAAGCATCTCAGTAGAAATTGGTGATTATAAATTGGTGCTTTAATGTTAACAAAAGGATGTTCTGTCACCTTTTATGGGCTTGCCAGATAGGTCACAAGATGCTGAAAAACACTATGCGTTTGTAAATCTAATTGCTAATTTTTTTTAAAAGAAGGTGATTCTAGTGAAGCATTTTCTCAAAAATGAAATAGGATGAGCAAAAGTACAGAGAGAAAAGGAAACAGAGTGTTGAAAAATGATGCAGGTCTGACTGCAATGAAGCATTTATGTTGGAATAGTGACATGGAAGGCTTGATTGATAATTAAACATGGACCATATTATGGAAGGCATAGATGCTAGGCTATAGGAATTTGGCCTTGCAAGGGGGCCATTGCAATATTTATATGCAAAGAAAAGATTCAATTAAATATTTTGATATGCCTAGTGAGAAGTTTCATTTAAATAATGGAGATATTAAAACTATTATATCCAAACAAAAAATTGTACTGATTTTTTTTTTAAATAAAGGGACCATTTTAAAGAATTTAGCTTTTTCTAGAGAAAGCAAAGTGTCTGGGGCTCTATGGTAATGCTGTAATGATCCACTACAGTATTTAGAGCCAACGTTTGGCTCAGGTGTTATGTGTATCTAGGGTAATGTCAGAAACCACTGATTATGGACAGATTTCTCCCAATTTCAGTAGTCATTACTTTAATTCCTTTGGCAGATCAGCAGAACAGAATTTGGGTTTCAAAATGTCTGAACTTGAATCTAAGCTCTGTCATTTACTAACTTTATAATCTTAAGCAAGTTACACATCTTGACTCTAGGGCTCAGTTTTCTTGCCGTTTAATTCATGAAAATAATGCTTAAGCCATAACTTGATGTAAAGATTAAAATAATAATGTAGATAAAATGCCTAGCGGTCTCTCACACATAGCCAATACTCAGTAAATGGTAGCTTTCTTATTACTGTATTATTACTACAACTGTGTAGCAGTTATTCTTGTTCTTGGTATACCATCTGTAGGCACTAGCACATTGTGTGTTCCGAAGTGAGACAGACCTGGGTTATATTCCTAGCTCTGAAGCCTACTAGTGGTATGATTTTAAATAAGCCACTTAACTGCTCTAAGCATCCATTTCTTTATCTGTGAAATGAGGACAATAATAAAGTCAATTTCACAGAATTTATCTGAGGATTAAATGAGAAAATGTCTTTAAAACACTTTGTACGGCTATTACTAACATTGTTTTAGACAGTTCTTTCTGGTACAACTGCTTACTTGCTTACAATAGGTAAGTGTTTCTATAAGTTTTGGGGTTATAGTTGCTTAGTTCTTTTGGCCATACTTTGAATTTTCTTTTGCAGTATTCATGGTGATCTGCACTGTGAGACAGTTTTTACAAACACTTGACTATTCTATTACAGTTGATGGTAGGATGTTTTAACTTTTGAATGAATGAATGAATATGATTCACTGGATTTACTTGTGTTCTCTTTATCCATATAAGAAAGCCATTCTCGAACCTCTACTTTTAATTCAGTGCTTATTCTCGGTGTGCTCTCTCTGTATCCATATCTTCGTTTGTTTATTTATTTAAGATATATTTATTAAGTAGTTATCTATCACTAAGTTTTCCACATAAGAAAAGGAGATACAATGCAGAGCAAATTATAGATGTTCCCATTTTTCAATGAGTATACAGTTTTTATTTGAAGTAAAAATACTGGTCTTTGTGTATTCTTTCTCTAATAGACTTTAAGCCCTATGGCATTTAAAATACATATTTATTTTTACCACCAGTCTGCAGCACAATGTGTGGGACTTTGTAGACATAAATGTTTGAACTGTTCTTTTATTAGTATCATGTGAGAATAAACCATGTTATTTCAGAAAGCTTACACATGGAAATTCAATTATTAGGGTCATTTTAAAATATAGTAATACATGCAAAATGTCATTTGACCTAGTACAACAGTTGCCTTTTATTCCTATTTTTCCCATTAAGTTAGTTTCTTTCAATGCAGTACTCCAAAATTAAATTAATTTTTCCCCCAAATTTCTAATTTGGATTCATATTCTACTGGAAACAGTTATATTTTATAATTTATATTTTATAATTTGTGGTATCAGGGGAGAAATGCATACATAGGTAACTATATTCTATGCACATAGGTAACTATATGCTATGCACAGTAATATATTGACACTAATTTTAACTGAGGAAATACCTAAAGAAGAAGGAAGAAAAATTCAACTTAATTGGATTTTTCTCTTTATTATACCTACTCTGGAAATTTATTTAAGTCATATCTATGTGACATTACTAAGAAATACAAAGTTCCATCTCCAAATTCTCTTCTTCTACACAAGTTAGTTTCTAGAGAGTAGAACTCACATCTTCTTTTATTTCTATGTCTGGTCTGCATATCTGCATTTTTTTCTAGGGATATTTTCTACTATAAATATGCCCACTAAGATAATATTTGTGCTAGTTGTATACGAATATCATATACTTAGTTTTTTTTCTATCCAGCATTTATCAAAATGCCAGCTGAGCAAAGAGTATTTATAAAAGAGCAAAGATACATCTATCAGGATCTCCAAACTTTGTTTTGAATAATGGTAATCCATTTTAGTTTAGTACTTCAGTGAAATGCCATTATATTATTATGATTAAAAGTTTTATAATTGATTTAGTCTATAGTCACTAAAAGTACTGTTTCATTAATCACAACAATTACTTCAAAATATTGCCCACTTCATCACTTGGTAATCCCATTAACAATGAGAAATTTAATTTTAAGATTCAGTTCTAAAGAAAGTTTTGCTTAGGCCCTGGTGCTTTTTGTATTTTTTAATAATGAGAACAAAATAATTGACAAGGCATCTTTTTTCACATGGCTAAAAGGAAGATCTACACAAAGCTTGAGAATCAAATGTAGAAATTAGATGAGGCCTCCAGTATTTGTTCTGTTCTTCATTGACTCTATATACTGAATTATATTTTCGTATGATTTCTCTATAGAGGAATATAAAAATGCATGCAGGTGCAGAGAATCATTTGTGAATCTATACATTTAATGAAAATAATGATAAAAAATAATTGTCTTATGCTTTCCAGCCTCCAGAACAATTGTATCACTAATGAGTACCACAGGGGTTGTCTGGATTATTCTCCCTAATTAAAAGATGAGGAAACTGAGGTACACAACTGTAGATGACTTGCCCAAGGATATACTTTTACCGAGCAATTGCAACCTGGGATTCTTTCCTCTCCAATGTATACTGTCACTATGGGAATGATGAAAGAATATCAAACAATATCTAACAAGTAAATGAAAATATTTTATCAGTACAAAGAAATGTTTAAAATTTTAAAAACGCTTCAGAAATGATCTGGTTTATGTCTCTTACCCGCCACCCTCCCTTCAAGCTTAGGCATCAGTGTTCTGAAATACTTGTCCTTTAGTGCAATATCTGTTATTCTTGTCTCTCTGCTTTTGTTTCTCATGCTGTCTTAAAATTCTAGGTTTCCTTTCTTCCTCTTATCTGCCTAGAAATTTTGTAGTTGTCTTTCAAGAATCTACTCAAAATCTTTTCCTCCATGGAGGCATTTGTCCTCAACCCAGACTATACAATTAATGACTTTCTTTTTGGAGTACTCATAGTATTTTAGAAATTTTTATGAGTACTTATTTAAATGCCTTGCAACTAATAGTTTATATGTCCATGTCTCTAGGAAGCCTGCAAGTTCCTTAACTGCAGAGATCATGTCTTGTCTTGAATTAATTCACTTTCTCATAGAGAGTCTTGGAGTCAGGTGACAAGTAGTAAAGATGGACATCTAGCATATAAACACTGTTATCCTCAAATACCAGGAACAATTTATGTTATTTTTCAGTTTTCTGAGATTTAAAGCTCAAACTTTAAAACTTAAGACAACTGGAAAAGAAGGTATATTTGTACCTTTAGGACCAATTATCCAGGTCCCAGACTCCCTTTAACATGTGCTGACATGGATGCATCATTTAGTATTCAAATCAGAGGCAATGTAGTGACCATAACTCTTACAGTTTAGACACCCTGGAGCCTGAGGGGATTCCACCCCGCATGGCTTGCGAAGGGAAACAGATGCCCTGGTAGATGTATAAGCAGGAGAAATTTCAAGATATCAAAGGCTGGTTTTTTAAACATATTTACCAATTGCTATGGTAAACAGACTGTCAGAATTTCTATCTTGAACCTAATTTGTAGGGTTTATTATGAAAGCAGTTTTCAATTACAGCTGCTTGGCAGTGGCAAAGAAAATTCATTCAAAAGAAAGGTTAAGCCATTTTCATGATCTCTTAAGATGAAAAGTGTTTTATTTTACTTGAAAAGTCCTGAAAACACAATTATTTAAACAATAAAAAAGAGTCCATGGATGCAGTTTTAAAGTAAAATTTAAATTCTACATGAGGTGGTTTCTTGTCATTATGCAATTAAAAGTAAAGAACACTGATAGTTGAGATTTATATTTTAATAACTGTTCAATATTTAAAGTTGGTGATTCTAACTTAGAAATCATAGTATACCCATACTAATGCATATTAAATTTTTTTAAAAAACTAATAGTAATATAAAAGGTATCACAGATATAGATTAGGTACATTAAATGAGGTAAAACTACTATTGCATATATATACAAAATGAACACAATACAATAATTCTGTATTTTTGAGAAAACAAGACTGGAATATTTGTCAAAAAAAATATGTGTATGTATATGAGAAACTTGTTATTTTTACTTTGTTTTAACTCTGTATTTAGTGGGCATTTTAATTGCTATCACATAACCTTTATTCTTCTGTAGCATTTTTCTGCACATGTTGTTTTCCAAACTAGAATATGGATTATACAGTTAAATTTGTTTTCAATTCTCAGTCCACCCAAGCCTAAGCTGAGCTCAGTGTATTTTCGTTACAGTTGTCAATTTCTTTTGATTGAGTGAATAAGTATACTCACATCAGGAAAGCCATGAAGTTGAGTGCCTTATGAGGGAATGTTTTAAAAAAGATGAGAACAAGGAATGAATGTTTATTTCATGTAGTAATTCACAGTCAGGAATTGTTTTGTATGGGAAGATTTCACTGGGTAAAAACGCTAATTGGGTCTGGGAATTGGTTTAGAGGAAATAAGCTTAGGCAGGATGAGCTCAAAGAAAGTGCTATATTTATCTGATAATGGTGAACAAGGTAGGGCTGACATACTCCCTTGTGGCGGTATAATCAATTCACATTTCAGTGTTGTTAGAGTTTTATAGACTCTTCTTTAACCCTGTTTCTAATCATCTCCTTCCAAAGATAAGCCTGTGTATGCGTGCGTGCGTGCGTGCGTGTGTGTGTGTGTGTGTGTATTTTGACGGGAGGGCATTTTGGTTTTGGAATTTCATATGGAAACTTGGTCTGTACATTTAAGTTTCTTACTGACCTCACAGCTTTTGCCCAATATAATCTTGCATAGTATGGACCTTTCTTTCAAACTGGGTGCTGTACAGAATCCTTGTTAAGTACTAGACTAGGAGCTTTTGAGTCATAACCAGATGGGCAGATTTTCTATTCTAGAAAGCCCAGGCTCATGGTGCTCCAAAAGACTGTAACCTAGATCTATTCAGAGGGACTGCAGATAGAATCGTGTGAAACTGAGAAATTGCTTGATGCTCATTTGTCTGTGGAGAATTTTTGGAGTCTCTCCGGAGCTGGCACTGTATTCCACAGCCCAATTTCTATGTGCTGCCTGTTCACTTAAATGACATGACAGGTTGGAAGGTCCTCATCTTCCTAGAAGTATAGACTGATCTAAGTCCTTATAAGAGGCAGAATTTGTTATCAGCCTTTTCATGTTGACACCATGACTCAAAAAACACTGCTGAGATTAAAGAGTCTCAAAAGAAATCCCTATTTTGGGCCTTCTTATGTCTGTGTCCTGCTTTACGTGGCTTCCAGTAGATCCTATTTTCTTTGTACTGTTACTTAGAGTCACAGAAGTTACACGTGGCCAGACTTATTGAGTCATCTGCTCTTCCCCCTCCCCACCCTTGACACATTGTTTTCATGAGTGATGTTCTTCATTATAAGAGAGCACAGTGCTGACAATGGGAACAGACCGGCAGGATTTGCAAGTTAAGCAAGATGACTTGTGTTATACCACCTGCATTTGCTCACTCATCACCTGGGTTCCAACAGCCTATTAAAATAATAGTTTGCCCTTCATGATTCCTCCTTATTGGAAAGCAGCTCTACTCTTTAAGGTACACATAATTTCTTCATCTAAAATTACATGTGAAATACCTATGGTAAATGGTCTGTAAAATAATAGTGAAAACTTTGTGTAATAACCTGAGTAATAGAGACTGTTTAAAACATATTTAACACAACATTGTAAAACAAGTATACTTCAATAAAATAAATTTTTAAAAATAATAAAACATATTTAACAAACTGGACTGTCATTAGTAACCCATTCTTCAGAGTTTCCCTGAGACACAGCTTAACCTGTCATTCAGAGGTCATAATAACTTTCAATTGGCTTTTAGGTATCCATACACCATGGTCAACTGAGGAACTAACTGCAGGGTCAGTCCCTTCCTGATATTTTGGATTAAGATGCATTTTATCTCAGGCATAAACCTGGGAGTATATTTTTTAATTTAATTATATGTAAACACAATAGGGTACATAGTAGAAGTAAAACCCAGAGAGACCTAAGGGACTATCAGAAGTACGCAACCTCTAGAATAGAGAATTCATAAAGACTTTTTTGTTCTGGAACTTGATCCTGTCAATTCTGTGTTCTGAAATCTAAGTCATCTGGTTTTATTACCTCCATTGCCTTGTTTCAGCCTAGGCTACCTTTATCTCCTTCTTGGATGAGAGCAACATCCCCTCAACATTTCTCCTTGTATCTAGTTTTTCTTTCTTTCAATCTTGTTTTTTATGTTGGCTTTCTTTTTTTCCAGCTTTATTGAGGTATAACTGACAAATAAAATTGCAAGATATTTAAAATGTACATTGAGGTGATTTGATATACATATTTGTGAAAAGATTCCCACCATCTGGTTAATTACCACATCCATCACCTTACATATTTCTTTTTGTTTTTAATTTGGTGAGAACCTTTAAGTTCTACTCTCTTAGCAAATTTCAATTATATAATAAAGTGTTGTCAACCACAGTCATCATATTTTACAATAGGTCCTCAGACCTTATTCATCTTATAGCCGAACGTTTGTATGCTTTTATCAACCTCTCCTTATTTTCCCCAGCCCCTGGTAACCACTTTTCTACTCTCTGCTGCTATAAGGTGATTTCTTTTTTTAAATTCCACATGTAAACGATGCCATGCAGTATTTCCTTTCTCTGGCTTATTTCACTTCATGTCCTCCATAATCATCTATATTGCTGGAAATGACAGGATTTTTTTTCAAAGGCTGAATAATGTGTGTGTGTGTGTGTGTGTGTGTGTGTGTTTCTTGATCCATGCATCTGTTGATGAACTCTTGGGTTGCTTCCATACCTTGGCTGTTGTGAATAATGCTGCCGTGAACATGGGAGTATAGATATATCTTTGAGATAATAGTTTTGTTTCCTTTGGATATGTACCCAGAAGTGGGATTGCTGGATCATATGGTAGTTCTACTTTTAATTTCTTGAGGAACCTCCATACTCTTTTCCATAGTGGCTGTACCAGTTTATACTCCCACCACCACATCCTTGCCAGCATTTTTTATCTCTTGTCTGTTTGATAATAACCTTCCTAAAAGGTGTGAGATGATATCTCATTGTGATTTTGATTTGCATTTCCTTGATGATTAAAGATGTTGACCACATATGATAATTCTATGCTTAACTTTTTGAGGAACTGCCAAACTATTTTCCATGGCAGATGAAACATTTTATATTCCATCCAGCAGCGTATGAGGTTTCCAGTTGCTTCACATCCTCAACAACACTTTTTTTCTTTATTTATTTCTTTAATTTCTTTCATTATTATATCCACTGTAGGGGATGTGAAATGGAGCCTTATTGTGGTTTTGATTTGCATTTTCCTAATGACTGATGATGCTGAACATCTTTTCCTGTGCTTGCCAAGAATTTGTATATTTACTTTGGAGAAATGCCTATTAAAGTCCTTTCCCCATTTTTTTAGTTGGGATATTTGTCTTTTTGTCATTGAGTTGTAAGAGTTATTTATATCTTCAGGATACCCTATCAGATACATGATTTACAAATATTTCTCCCATTCTATAAGTTATGTTTTCACTTTCTCAGCAATGTCTTTTTGTACACCCCAGTGATTTCTTCTAAGAGTTTTATGGCTTTAGGGCTTATATTTAGGTCTTTGGTCTATTTTGAGTTAACTTTCATTTATGGTATGAGGTAGGAGTGCAACTTTATTCTTTTGCATGAGGATATCCATTTGTCTTAGCACCATAGAAGAGACTATTCTTTCCCCCACTGAATGGTCTCAGCGTCTTTTGTTAAAAACTCTCCAAAGATTCATGTATGTATAGTTTTTTCCCTAGCCTCTAAGCAACGAGATATCACCTTACCAGAATGGCTATCATCAAAAAGTCTTCAAATAACACATGTTGGGGAGAGTGTGGAGAAAAGGGAACCCTTGAACACTGTTGGTGGGAATGGAAATTGGTGTGGCCACAATGGGAAATGGTATGGAGGTTCCTCAAAAAACTAAATATAGAACTACCGTATGATCCAGCATTTCAACTCCTGGGTATATATCCAGAAAAGTAAAAAACACTAATTCAAAAAAGATACATGCATCCTCATGTTCATAGCAGCACTATTTACAATAACCAAGATATGAAAGCAATTGTAGTGTCTGTCAACAGATTAGTGGATAAAGAAGATGTGGTGTGTATGTATATATACATATATCAAAATAATGGAATATTACTTGGCAATAAAAAAAGAGTGAAATTCTGCCATTTGCAGCAATGTGGATGAACCTAGAGAATATTTTGCTTAGTGAAATAAATCAGGCAAAGAAAGACAAACACTGTATGATATCACTTATATGTGGGAATCTAAAAAATAAAACAAATGTATATAGCAAAATAGAAACAGACTCACTGATATAGAAAACAAACTGGTGGTTACCAGAGAGGGGAGAGGGAGTGGTGCGTAAGGGGTATGGGATTAAGAGACAAAAACTACTATGTATAAAATAGATAAGCAACAAGGATATATATTGTATAGCACAGGGAATCATAGCCAGTATCTTATAATAACTTTTAATGGACTATAATCTGTAAAAATACTGAATAACTATGCTATACCTGAAACCAATATAATATTATAAATCAACTATATTTCAATAAAAAATAGACAGCCTCTCAATTTTATTTCATTGGTTTATATATCTGTCCTCTACCAGTACCACTCTGTTTTGTTTTTTGTAGCTTTGTAGTTAGTATTGAAATCAGGAAGTGTGAGCCCTCCAACTTTGTTCTTCTTTTTCAAGATTGTTTTGGCTACTTGGAACTATTTTTAATTCCATATGAATTTGAGGATCAGCTTTTCCATTATTGAAAAAAAAAAAGGTGTTGGAATTTTGATTAGGGATTGCATTACATCTATCGATCTCTTTGGGTAATATGGCCATCTTAACAATATTAAGTCTTCCAACTCATGAACACAGGCGACTTTCCATTTACGTAAGTTTTCTTTAATTTCTTTCAGCAATGTTTTGTAATTTTCAGTATACAAGTCTTTCATCTCAGTTAAATTTATTCCTAGTTATTTTCTCAGTTTTCTTTTGTTCAGTGCTTGTATATAAAATCCAATCACTATTTGTATGTATGTATACTGCATATTTGTTAAATTTTTTTATAACAGTATTTTTTGTGGATTATTGGAATTTTCTTTATATTGGATCATGTCATCTGCTAATAGAAATAATTTTACTTCTTCCTCTCCAATTTGGAGGACTTTTATTTGTTCTTTTGCCTAATTGCTCTGACTAGAACTTCTAGTCCAGTAGAATAAGATTGGTGAAAGTGGGCATACTTGTCTTGTTTCTGATCTTAAGGTGAAAGGTTTCATTCTTTCAGCATTGAGTGTTTTGTTAGCTGTGGATTTTTTGGGGTAAGTTTCCTTTATCATACTGAGGTACTTCCCTTCTATTCCTAGTTTTCTGAGTGGTTTTATCATAAAACAGTCCTGGATTTTGTCAAATGCTTTTTCTCTGTCAATTGATGTGATATTTTTGTGTTTTTCTCTTCACGTTATAATATATACTACTAATAATACATGTTAACAAAGTGTATTTTATTGATTGATTGCTTTACATTGAACAAAACTTGCATTCCTAGGATAAGTCCCATGTGACCATAGTCTATAGGCTTTTAAAATATGCTGTTAGATTTTTTTTTTTTCCCCTTGGCTAGTATTTTGTTGATGACTTTTGTGTCTATATTTATAATGGATATTGTTCTGTAGTTTTCTTTGAATTTGGTATCAGGAAAATACTGGCCTCATTGAACAAGTTAAATATTGTTTCTTCTTCCTCCATTTTTTTCAGAAGAGTCTGAGAAGTAGTGGTGTTAATTCTTTAAACATTTAGTAGAATTCACCAATTTTCTTTGTTAGAAGGTTTTTAAATTATTGATTAAATCTCTCTATATGTCTGCTGAGATTTTTATACCCTCTTGAGTTACTTTTGGTAATTTGTGTGTTTGTAGAAATTTATCCATTTATCTAGGTTATCTAATTTGTTGATGTAAAATTGTTCATAGTATTCTCTTATGATCCTTTTATTTCTATAATGCTGGAAGCAATGTCCACATGTTCATTTCTGAGTTTAATTATTCATATCTTCTTTGTTTTTTAAATATATTTGTCAGTCTAGCTCAAAGGTTGTTAATTTTTTTTTAATCTTTTTAACAAACCAAGTCTTGTTTTTGATTCTCTGTACTTTTCTATTTTCTATGTCATTTATCTTTGTTCTAATCTTTAGTCTACCCTTTCTTCCACTAACTATATTTTAGTTTCCTCTTTTTTTCATAGTTCCTTAAGGTGTCAATATTGGGTATTGATTTGAGGGTTTTTAAAAAATGTATGTGTTTACTAATTTAATTTTCCCTATTAAAACTGCTTTGGCTACATCTCATAATTTTGGTATGTTGTGTTTTATTTTCTTTTGTCTCTAAGTATATTCTAATTTCCCTTGTGATTTCTACTTTGACTTACTGGTTGTTCAAGAGTATGTTCTTTAATCTCCACAAAACTGTGAATTTTCTAGTTTCTCTGTTATTGATTTCTAGCTTTATTTCATTGTGGTTGGAGAAGATAGTTTGCATGATAGCCATCTTTTAAAATTTATTTCCATTTGGTTTTTTAGCCTAATATATTGTCATCTTGGAGAATGTTCCATGTGTACTTGTAAAGAATGTGTATTGTGTTGTTGGTGGTGGAGACGTTTTACATATGTATTAGGTGTAGTGGGTATATAGTGTTGTTCAAGTCCTTTATTCCCTTATTGATCTCCTGTCTAGATGTACTATCCATTATTAAAGTAGTGTACTAAGGTCTCCAACTATTATTGTAGAAGCATCTATTTCCCCCTTCAATTCTGTCAATGTTAGCTTCATATGTCTTAGAGTTCTGTTGTTTAGTACATATATATTTATAATTGTTATATATTCTTGATGACTGATACTTTTATCAATATAGTGTATCTTTCTTTGCCTCTGTAACAGTTTTTGCCTTCAAGTCTGTTTTGTGTGATATTAATATAGCTACCACCAGCTCTTTTTTTGGTTACTATTTGTATGAATATATATTTCATTCTTTTACTTTAAACTGATTTGTGTCTGAATCTCTCATAGACAACATATAGCTGGATCATGACTTTTTAAAATCAGTTTTGCTAAACTCTATCTGTGTTTTGATTGGAGAGTTTAATCCATTTGCATTTAACATAATTACCAATAAAGAAGGGCTCCTGCCATTTTATAATTTATTTTCTGTATGTCTTATACATTTTTAATTCCTCTTTTCTTCTATTACTGCCTTTCTTTGTGGTTTAATTATTTTTATAGTGTACTTTAAAAAATTTCTTTTCTCTTTTGTGTATATTTTTTAGATATTTTATTAGTGATCACCATGGAGATTACAATTAAAATCTTGAATTCATAGCAATCTAATTTGAATCAATCCCAACCTAGCTTTAGTAACATATAGAAATTCTGTTCCTATAAAACTCTGCCCTCCTTGTGTTATTGTTGTCAAAAATAACATTTTTATGTATTATTTAGCTATTAACTTAGATTTTAATTTTTTATCTATTTGTTTCTCATATAGGAAATAAAAAGGCGAGTTATAAACTAAGAATATGATAATAGTGGATTTTAGATTTAGCTATATAGTTACCTTTACTAGAGTTATTTTTCTTCATATGGCTTTATTTTACTCTCTAATGTCCTTACATTTCAGTTAAAGGATTCCCTTTAATATTAGAAGAAATTTAATATTTCTTCTAGAGCAGGTCTACTATTAGTGAATATTTTCAGCTTTTGTTTGTCTAGGAATGTCTTAATTTCTCCCTCATTTGTGTAGCATAGTTTTGGCAGATACTGAATTCTTGGCTGACAGGATTTTTTTGTTTTTGTTTTTTAAGTTTTAGCATCCCACTCCCTTTTGGTCTCCATGGTTTCTGATGAAGAATCTGCTGTTAATCGTATTAATCCCTCATAGGTTATGAATGGCTTCTGTCTTGCTGTTTTCAAGATTCTCTGTTTGTCCTCAGATCTCCACAATTTGATTCTAGTATATCTAGTTGTGGAACTCTTTGTATATTTTCTTTTTGAGTTTGTTGAGCTTCTTGAATGTGTAGATTTTTATCAAATTTGGGAAGTTTTTGGCTATTTTTTCTCTCTGGTGTTAATATATCTAATAAAGCATACTCTTTGTTATTCAGCATATTTTCCGTTGGAGATAAGAAACTTAACTGGCTTAAGAAATAAAGAGAATGTGTTGACTTATATAACTGAAAAATTAAGCATAGATTTGAGGCATAGCTAGATATAGATGTTCAGGATGCTCTCTCTCCTCTGTCAGTAATATTCTAAAGTAGGTACTTCTCATTAGAGTATCTCATAACATATATTTCACTTTCTCAAGAGCTCCATCCAATGTCACTTCAGGTCAGCTTGAACCATGCAGGGAAATAGGGAGTTTGATTGTCCAGGTATGGTGATTTGTTAGCTTCACTTATACCGAATGGACTAAAAGTGGAAGAGAGGTCATTCTCCAAAGGAAAACTATGAGACAGTAATCAGAAGGAAGAATGGATACTGATCAGATATAATCCAAAACTTCCACTTTATATTTACTTTTCTTCCATTTTTTAACCTTATATTCTACTAAAATTTGATTATCTGTTATGTGATATTTTTATTAGTAAGATGTAAAAATATTGCCTAGACTGATATCCAGATTGGAGTGTTTAAAAAAAAAAAAAAACAGGAAGTGTACTAATCAAACTGTTGATTGTGGAAAGAAAATATTAGAACTTCTGTTTTTATAGAGTTCTTGAAAAAATTTGTTTTACTAGTATTTAATCTATAGACTTGAGCTTCTTCACCTACACCATACATTTTTAACAATCACAGTCCATGTCTGTTACATGAATTTTCTACCACTTAGAGGTGTTGACAGTGGGGCTCTCATTTTCTTTTAGAATATTATAGACTGTATGTGTTTTGTAAATTAATTTACAGATCCTAATATTTAGCTTAATAATTGATTCACTATAATATCAATAAATATACCCATGGCTAGCAATAAATTACAGAGCTGACATCTCACCTGTTCCTCATATGAGCACCTCATTACTCTTGTAGAGTGACAATCACAAGTGACAGTTTAATAGGATCTGACAAAAAATTAGCCAAAAATTAAAGACTCTTAAGAATACTATCTAGTGCACACCCTTACATTTGTTATTGGAGATGTAATTTATTATTCTGTGTTTATATTATATCTTCAAAAATACTAGCCAATGAGAACATGAAACTATCATAATTTGTAATACAGTTTAAAGACAATGTTTATTTCATCTTTATTTCAAAATTGTAGTATCTTTTTGTTTACATTTTATACTATACCTAGTAAGTTAGTTTATAAATAAATACACTCATATGCTAATAGGGTGTCATGATCAGAATGGTTTTGGAAAGCATTAGTCTAGCCCTATGCTGTCCATTATTGTATCTACTAACCACATATTACTGTAAATGCAGTTAAATTAACTAAAATTAACTAAAATTAAAATTATTTTCTTCAGTCATGCTAGCTATATTTCAAAAGCTCATTTAGTCATATGTGGCTAGTGGCTTCCATGTGGGATAGCATATATATAGGACATTTTCTTCATCTCTGAAAGTTTTGATGAATAGCATTGGTAGACAATACACAGTCTTTTATGTTCTTACAGCTACATAGAAATATATGCATAGAGAGCAGTTGTTTCTGAATCATTGTTAATTTAAAAAAGCAAAACCAGTATTAATCCACAAGATTTGGTTTTGAAACTTGATTTGTTTCACATTCATAACTTAAATTACAACTCAAAGAGCAGTTTTAAAAATATGCAAACACAGTAATTTTAGAAGGGTTAAATTGGGGAATATATGAAAAGAAAAATGGTCTTTTTAGTGAAATCAAATGTTTGGTCAGTCCACTTGAAGATTGACTGGCACTCACAGTAACTTCAACACACTGGTAAGAAACAAATAGATGAGTTTAATAAAGACAAATTATTTCTATGAGTTGTTTGTTTATATTTTTTATTCCGCTGAAGGTTCCGGAATTGGGAACAATATAAGACTAGGAGTTAAGGTCCCAAAATGCAGCTTTAGATTAAGAATTTCGTGAGAGTAAAAACCAGAAAGATGTGTGGTCAGTTGCATAATTTTCATCACTGCGGGGTTGGGGGGGGGAAGAAGAGAAATAAAAACAAAAAAGTTAAACAAAGTAACCATTTAGTGAAAGCACATATTGTCCTAATTTCTAAAAGATATTTCTGGTTTGGTGGAGCTTTATATAGTTTAGTGGTATGGTAGTACAAAGATATTTCTTAAAATGTCCCTGTTACAAGCTTATTGATTATATTAAAATGCAGTTCATTATAAATATAGGAAATGTAATGTTCTATGAAAGGAAATTAAAAGATATGAAATGTTTTGTTATATCCAATAATTAGATTATTACATCTCAAAGAGTTTGTAGTGGATAATAAGCTAGCAAATCTTTCAAATTTAAAAATATGAATTGAAATTCAATTACGCATTTTTCCTTATGTTACATATCCAACACAGAATTTTTTTTATCTGGATGGATTATATGTTTTTAGGTATTTTAAAAAGAGATCTGAGGATAACTAAAGAGTTGGAGTGGATATTGCACTCTTCAAGTCTTGGTTTAGCAAAATAAATTAGATCCTGTCTTAAAACTACTGTCCAGCAGGACAATCCATGAGTAAAAAGAAGGGAAGTGCAAAGTAAAAATAAGGGATTTTGTTTACATAAAAGAAATCAGGTCATTGAAGGCTACTATATATTTTCACAGGTACATCTTTAAAAGACTTGCCTATTACATGCTTGTAAAGTATGCACATTTCCTAAAATTTCTCTAGAAAAGGAGATCCTTCTTTGGACACACACACACACATATTTATATTTCCTGGAGATTTAAAGAAATATGTTGAATAAATGAAAGACCTAGACTCTTTTCAAGCGTTCAAAACCTAATATGAACCCAGTTGGACAAAATAAGATAATCTTAAAACACCCCTTTAGAAAATTTGATGTAAATAAAATGGTTTAGAGACTTTATTTTTTATTTTCAATTCCTTATATTGAGATTACATGTCATAATTTAAGAATATATAGATATTCATTATCTAGTTTGATTAATGTAGGAAGTGGTAAGGTTCAATTGATAAGGTTTTAATTTTTTTCTAGTTCTATGATTTAAGCAATTTAGTTTTACTAATATGAACATCAAGGTAATTCTTTATAATTTTTAATTCTTTGGAAATAATGTATGGATTTTTATTTTTCTACATTTAAAGTTATGTATTCAATTTGCCTATTCAGTTTATTTTTTTACATCAGACTTCAAATATTTTGAAATGGAATCCTTAAAACTTATCCTGCATGTTGTAGAAACCTTTTGTATCCACAAACAGATCACAAGTAGCTCATACTCTAATATATCTTGGAAGAGTTGTAAAACTGTTTGATTATGATGGTAGTAATGTAGTAGAAGTCTAAAAGTGAATAAATGGAAAATAAAGCATAAAACCTTGTGTGAAGAAAGGTAAAATTTGAGACAAAAATTTTAAATTTAAAAAATTCTACATTGACTCCTACATGATATATAATATTTTGGACCCTTCAATTCACTATTTCTGAAACTGTGAAAAAATGGATTCATTTTTGAAGACAACATGTATCTTGAATTTTAGTGTTATTATTTCAGTTATATTATCTTTTTTTCAATGTTAATGTCTGAAAATTAGGTAGTAGTCTTTCATAGCAAATTTTCTATCTTGGTTAGAGGCAGTATTCACTCAAAGGAAATGGCCTATGTGAAATTAAATATATTTTAATTTAGATCTTAAATATAGTTTACATAACCTTTGCTCCTACTTGGAGAGTTTGTTTTGTTTTGTTTTGTTCACCTTATGAGTGGCATGGGTGTTGGTACTGATGTTTATTTTGGTTTGTGGTTCCTAAATGACACCGATTGATACTGCTGGAGTCTGGAGAATAAATCAACAACGTAATGATAATTATATTACTAAGCACTTTGCATACAGTCTTCTTAAAATCAGCATAATATTTCTCTGTATTACTTGAAAAAAAATTTATTTCCAGCAAATGAAGATGCATTGTAGTTGAAATACGTAATTTTGCTAAGTTTTAGAGAAAAAAATTCTATATAGCAATATTTTTAATACCACAACTATACTTTAAATAATTAAGAATATTTCAGTTAAAATAATTGTCATATTCTAAATAATTGTCATATTCTAAATAATTGTCATATTCATACCTATTCTTACATAATAACTTTCTAAATTGATGTGTACAATTTTCTAGTTTAGAACTTGAAGATCTGAATTGAATGTTTTATAAGAAATCACAACTGTAGTAGGGTATCATCATTTCAGCAACTAGCAGCCTGGGTATCATTTTCAAGCTTAAAATCAGCAAAACTAATTAGAATAAAAGCCACATGTGAGATATCCATAATGCATTGACATTTAAAATCTCTCCCTTATTTGTATTCAAACTACTATATTATACAATGCAATATTTATCTGTGATATTTTCTACCTTGACATGATCTATGCATAGTACAAAAAAGCCCAGGAACTTCTCCACCAACAAGGAACTTTTCCCCTTTGTACTACAACATGTTTGATAAATGCTTACCCTCTTTATGCATCCTCCTCTTCTGCAATTTATTTTTTCAGTGCTTTATGCTTTTTTGTTTTTTTCCTTTCCCCCTTCAAGTAGTACAGTACATTTTCAGTCAGACCTTGTCTCCAACACCATGTGTAAATTCCCGCATCTCAGACATTCACAAATTAATCACAGATATGCACACTATAAACAAGAGACCTTGATGAGTGGTTTGAGACGTTCTATAATTTGTGCTTTGATTAACTGACTTTCCCACTTTATTTTAGATTACATTAAATATCCTGAAGTAATTATTTTAATCTTACATTTTTCCAGCTGCAAAAACCTGAATTTTTTTTAATTTGAAGTGTTAATGATTTAGTAACAAACTAAAGAATCTATAAAGAGATAAAAATCCGTGTTTAATGGCGTAGTGAAGTATAAACATTTAGATAAGCTGCGTTGTAGTGAAGCTTTTATACCAGTGTTGGTATGAAACAGTTCTAGAATTGTTATTAAAACTACATTGGTATTCTTGTTGTATGATGCTCTGTTTTGACAAGAGGATATTTTTCTTTGCTAAATACATTCTTGCATTTTCCAACCATTTCATACTTGTATTCAATGAAGTTTATAAATAGGCATTGATGGTTAGGAAAATTCATTTCAAATGCCTAAAAATACATACCAAAATACTTTAAAAATTAAAAAAAAAGTGCTACCATTGAAAGTGGGAAATTTAACCATATCAGTCTGGCTTCTTATTATGAGAAATTTTTATGCCTAGTTTAAATCTTAATTTTTATTGTTTGTCTAAATTATGTATGGTTTTTATTTGCTACTAACAAGCTGTGTGATTTTTTGAAACTCACTTAGCATTAACTTTAACTAAAGGAGTTTGACTACCAAAAGTCCAAAATTTTCTGCAATTCCAGCATTCTATTACATGTTTTATTAATGACTAAGAGAAACAACAGTAGTTGTTTTTATTTTTAGCTTCTGGACATTTTATAAAGGCTCAGGTAAGTGCATAATCACACACCAACAAGAAAGCCAGTCAACTCTTCTATGACCTTTAGAACTCATCAGTTATTCCCTTCTCCTATCATCTTCAAGATGCAGTATTTTTAATTGAATTAAAAGACGAATCAACCAAATGTCTGTTGTAATAGGATACCAAAGATTGAGTTTAAATTTTTGACAGAGATTGAGAGAAATGACCCAGTATTTTCACATAGCGAACTATATCGTCTCCTTAGTCGTAGTGAGGATTCACTTTTTCCTAAATTGACGGTTAAACAGTAAAATAAGGAATTCTGAGAACAGAATTTGTTTTGTTCTTCATCTTGAAGATTTTTCTCAAGTAAGGAGATCTTTATGTAATAATGGTCAAATCTGTAATAGAAGGAAATTATAATATGACAGATTTTGAGAGGAAAAAAAAGGTCAGGAACAGAGGATGGGATAAATGGTAGAGTTCTAATCTTGTTTTCAAATTAAATATTTGAAAATGCAAACTGGAATCTCACTATCTGAAATTAATGGCTAGTTTCCAGTTAGCTAGTATCATTGAGATTGATTAAACATTCAAATAGTATCTTCAGGACTGTGTAAACAAAATAGATTTATTTAACCCCTTGAATTGAAGGATGCTCCAGAAGAAATTAGGCAACATTTGTATATGAAAGCTTAATTCTTGTGTTTATTCCAACTGTATAATTTATGATAAATATGAGATTTCAGATCACAGGCATAAATTGTGCTATTATGTGATTTGTGTATCTCACTTTAGTTATCTGAAAGGGAAGATCCAAATATTAATAGATGTAAGCAACTCCTTGCACTTTTAATTTAGGAAGATTATTTTCTTATATCTACATGTACTGGAGAGTCTAGAACCACAAAAATGACTGAATAATCTCTAATTTTGAAATACATCTATAGAATAAATTTGTTGCTGTAGTGTGAAAAACAGAAGGAAAATATTAGAGAAATAATAATCAGTGCATTCATGTTTATCCTACTCATAATAATGATTATTTGAATTTAAGACTAATAAGAGATCTAACTGCTGTATTTTTCAATAGCTGGAGATTATGTGAGTTTTTCTACAAATAACTTATTTTCACAAGTAACTTATTGTAGTATAAATCTTTACAGACATTCTGATCATTATATACAGAAGAGTACTCTCCCTTGAACTTGTATCATGCTAAGGACTGCGTGCTGGATGAGGTAGATGTATGGTATAGAGAGGCAAATCAAATTGTGTCCAAAAAGCCCTAGCAATTGGATTCTACCTTCTTAAAGTTTATCATTATTTGAAAAGAATATATGCTGAAGTTATCTTTGTTTAGAAAACATTTATTTATAGAACATACATTTTAATAAATTAAAATTAGAGGAAATATTTTCAAGACAATTTAAAAAAATGTTTTAAGTATTCTCCAATGTTTTATAAGCACCACCTTATACAAAAAGTGTGTGTAAAACAAGTCTTAAGGAAGTAGCTAAAATACCTCTATTAGTATTGTGTTAGATTAATTTGAGTTTTTTTTTTTAACATCTTTATTGGAGTATAATTGCTTTACAATGGTTTGTTAGTTTCTGCTTTATAACAAAGTGAATCAGTTATACATATACATATGTTCCCATATCTCTTCCCTCTTGCATCTCCCTCCCTCCCACCCCTCTAGGTGGTCACAAAGCACCGAGCTGATCTCCCTGTGCTATGCGGCTGCTTCCCACTAGCTATCTATTTTACGTTTGGTAGTGTATATAAATTTGAGTTATTGATTAGATATAAAAATATTAAATGGTATCACCTTTTAAAAACTTCTCAGTTACTCTGAATATATGCTCAGAATATTCTCTGAAATTTATCTATCAAATATATATTGAACACATACTATGCTTAAGACTCTGTGCTAGGCCTGAATTAAAAATTCCTGAAGGAATTTGATTTACTAACAGAAACAAAACATTTTTTTTTAATTGCAGTAACAAATATCATGTTATATGCCATTAAGAAAATTTATAGATACTGCAATGAGAATTGGGAGACTCAAGAGATATTCATTTAAAATATTTGAACTGGGTTTTGAAGAATAGTTAATATTGGGCAGAAGTGGGTGGTGAGTCCTGGCTGGCTGAAGAGACAAACATGGATGCCATATTTGGGAAAAAGCAACAACTCTAGAGCTTGTACAAAGCAGTTACAGGATATAAAGACCCGAAGATGCTTTGGCACCAGATTGTGGAGGACTCTAAATTTGGGTTACACAATTTGAACTTTTTTGATTTGGGCAATTTATAAAAATTATGCTTGGGACTGAAATAATCAGTTCTGTGCCAGGAAGATTAAGCTGCTGGTAGTTCATCTAATAAAGTATTGACATTTCCCCCAAGCTTTTATTTTGAATGGATGAGTCAACACTTCCATTAGATACATGCCAAAATGAAACACATAATTACTTTTTTTTTTTTTCCTGTTAATGTCAGTGGATGCTTTAAAAGATTCACTTTGGCTTTCTGTCTAATGGTACATTGGATGGCTCTTGACCCCAGTTTCACAATTATTATGTGAGTATGAAGTGCCAAAACCTTTTGTGAACCCAAAAGAAGAGTAACCCAACTTGTTAAGGCAGAATTTGCAATATTATCTGTGAAAATATTGCTGAATTTTGAACCAAATGTCACATGCAGATTTTAGAAATCTCTCTTCCTGACTTGGCCAAAAACTTCATAGTACAAATTCCAGCTGATGCAATGAGCATCCTACCATATGCCAAGTGGCAAAGTTTTACTGCTGGTTTAGTCACTCAGTGCTCACGTGGAATTGCCTTTCTTCTGCTGTGTCCATCTGCTGATTACCTGGTGGTCCTCTCCCACTGCCGTGTCCATCTGTTGGCTACTTACAGATGCCATCCTAATGCCCCATGCACCTGTTTATACTGTTCTTCCCAGAATGCAATGCATCTCATCATTACCAACCAAAGTGTAAACTAAATATATGTGTTCATCTTTTAGGGAAGGGGATAGAAGGTTTTTTTTTTTTTTTTTTCTATTAATGGAGCCAAAACAAATTTAAATATTGATCAAGCAGATCATACAAACAGGTATATTAAAGAAGGAATTTTTGCCAGTGTGACTATAAAATGCTCAACAAAGAACTCATGGAAAGTCAGAGAAGGTGTATATTCAATTAAAAACATTCCCCTTCTTTGTTCTTAGATTCTAAATAGGAACTTTAAGCATTCTACACAAGAAATACAGAATTGATTTGGCTCCTGGAAGCCATTAAATCTTCATCTCTTAATATATCTCAGTTTAGTAGGATGGTTAAATGTATCTGAAAAATACCCCTTCCCAGGTCAGAAACTTGTGTGAGGGTGTGAAGGTGGCAGAATAAGTGAAAGGATAGAGTGCTTCTGGACTTGCTCTTACTGAACTAAAAGTGACAATTGAGTGATGAAATGGAATGAAATGAATGATAAACATTTTTAAAAGTTATATCATGTAAAAAGAGTCTATAAAGACTATGGTCAAATAGACCTTACTAAAAGACTTAGACCATTCTTCTTCTGGTAACTCCAGATTATTTATTTTGCAGGGTATTAAAAGGTATCTTGGAGGCTTAAAAGAGGAAAACTCCCTACCTACAACTAACAAGTACCTCAAGCACTGAGATAATTACTTTAAAAATGATAAATAATGCTAAGGAAAAGGATATGATTTCCAATAGTGCAGCACATTTAGATATGTTGTACTTTTGAGTGTTTATAATCTCCATAGTTTGTAAAACATTTTAAACCAATTTATTTCACAATATTTTTTTCACTAAGGAACTCACTCCTGAAAGTGATAATTTTTTGAATAGAACTTATATATGTGTATAGCAGCATATCTTCTTTAAATATGTTAATATGATTTTTACATTTTAGACAAGGAAGAAGTAAAAAAAAAAAAACTAGTCTGATAGAAAGGATAGAAATAGTTATCATTTCTTAAAAAGACTAAGAAAACATGTATTTAAAAATTGTTTCAAAACACGAATAAAGGATAAGTTTTGTACATGTGGAAGGTATCAACTAGGTGCATCTTTATGTAGAACAAACCTTCGGAATATCTCTGTTGTAGCTGAAGTTGTCATTTATTTTAGTATCACATTTCTAATAAATGCTAGTAATGAAATTTTCATATATTTTTGTATCTTGTTTTAAAATTAAAAATTAACATGAGATTGAGTTATGAGTAGCCTACTTTTTAGCATCCTTTATCTAATGTAACAGCTTTCCAGATAATCATCTTAATATCAATTAAATTACATGCTTTATTCACTCAAAGTGTCCATTTTTGAAGGTACTTATTATAACGACTTCTAAAAATTCAGAGTATAAAAGACTTGATATTTTTATATTTCGGTTTAATGCTTTTACATTGCTTCATTTGCTAAGGAAACACAATTTTAAAATATACTATATATTTATATACTTGTGTATTTGGATCTGTCCAAAGTTTTACCTTCTTTCAGTAAATCACCCTAGTCTTTTCTTGCTGTATAACAAGTGAAAGGGATATTTAAATATGCTTACCACAGTATTTGCAGACACTACAGAGAGCTGCACAGAACTTCCTCCAGGGAGCTGTCCTTCTTTGAACACCATTCTGATATTTTCATTTCCATCCCATCCTGAATTTTGATACACTGACTAAGCATTTTGACAGTGAGGTTCAGTTATATCACCTTTACATTACCTGGAGTATGTATTTTTCTTTTTGTCTTGAGGGGTTTTTAAAAAGAAGAAAATAATAAAAGTGGAGAAACACTAAACTCACCTTGAGGAATAAATTAGATATTAATTTGGAAAGCTACATTTATATCCACACTGTATACTGTCATACATATATATTTATACACAAGTATCAATTCACAAAGGATATACAAGTATGCCTGCAGGATAATTTTGACTTGAACTTCCAGTACTGAGTAGAATGAATGTCTTAGCTTGGAGCCAAAGTATTTCACTCCTGGTCCTGATTTGGATATTTATCCTCTTCCATTGCCCTAATTGTCATGAGCTGTTCTTCTGTATCTCATATTGATCCATATTATTCTAGAAGAGTCACTTTTTCAGGTCGGAGCCAATGTACTAATAATCACTAAAGCCTTGTCTGCTACAGTTGCTCAAAATTTAGTCCATAGAGCTTAGTGGCCCTAAATATTACCTAATATTATAATTATTTAATATTTACTTCATTCTTTAAATAAATAAACCATAAATTATAAAAGTTACAAAATTATTTTCATAGCAGGGATCTTGTTTTTAAATGTCACTAAGTGTGCCACGTAGGTATTAAATGTGTTGAAAGGTGGCAGAAAGGGAATGGAGTATCTCTTTTTTAATTAATGAAAAGAGTAAATATAGCACCCTAATGTTACGTAGAATAGTTTCCTAAGAAGAATCATGTTCAAATGAGTAAATTCTGTCACTTATGCTTGGAGTTAGCGGGTGAAGGAATTTTTGTCTGTGTGTTCTGGATGTATAACTAAAATATAAAGGAAATACATATTAGAAACAGCAAGAAAAACAACAAAAAAATCTATTAGGATGACAGTCTAAAAATTATTTACAAAATCAGACAAAAAAAATGGATATGTTTTCACACACTTGCCGAAATAACCTATTATTCTATTTCATAATTTTTAAAATTTGTCATATTCCTAAACCTCTCTATGTATACTTTCTTACCTACAAAGATATAAAGAAATAGTTATAATTTATTTCTACATAGGTATACTTAATAAAATAAACAGAACACATATCCATTTACACTGTGAAAAATTTCAAGTTATCACAGACTAGTATTATGTATAATAATATTATGCAATATGTAATAATATGCAATAATTATCAGAGTAATATTATGCCACTATCATTGGTATGTTCCCCTTTTTTGTATGTTAAAATTTTTTGTGTGTGTTATTACCCTCCAAATTAAACCATGACGTGTAATACTGAGCTAATACTGCTGCTAAAAATCTCTAAATTACTGTTACCAAATTGAATCTGAATGAAAGACAGTTCTCCAATGTATATGATCAACAGATTTATCTCATAAGGAGTCAAAGATGAGTGGCAGGGACTCTTGTTGCTTTAATCTTGCTTAAGGGCCTATCCTTAAATGAACTGGCAACTATATACAGCCAAAAATCGGAATCACAGTGGAGAGTCTAGTTGATACATTAAATTCAGAATATTAATATTCTTTGACAAAGAATCAATATCTCAACTCAAATAATTTAATATTGCTTAATTTGAAACTAATTCAGACAAATTAAGAATTACAGGAAGCTAAAGTGGAACTACTTTGTGTCAATGGCATAAGAACAGTTTATCAGTAATTCCATCTACAGCTAGGAGAGTATATAATTAATACTTAATTTTGAGGATAGTTTTGTTGTTTTGAAATTTCTAAATGATTTTCAATTTTGCATAAAATGAAGTTGCATTTCAATGTAGTCTCCTACTTATTCCCACCCTTTTTCCTGCCTCTCATTCCTCTCCGAGTTCCTCCCCTCTGTTTTTGCGTCCATCATATCTTGGTGAATAAATTGCTTTCTACTTCGCATTATGCCTCATTGCCATCTCATTGTTATGTAATAAGTATAGTCAAAATCTCCATTTTCTAAAAAATAAGAGATAAGGTTTGCTTCATTAATCTATTATTGCAACCTGGACAAATCTGAATGACCAGAAACATCACTCAGTTTGGCTGGTATGTAGTATATTCTTTACTTTTTCTAGAATAGCCCAGTCTACTTCAAATTGACAGTCTATATTTTTCTACTTATATTGCTAGAGAGAGAAAAATTGGCAGATATACACCTAGTAGAAAAAATGAAATATATACATGTGGACATCTGTACATGTAAATATATTTCTTTTGCATAATTTTTGATACTCTGCCCGAAGTGTTTTATTTCAGTGAACTTAAACTGCACTTATTAATAACAAGCTGTAGCCTTAAATACTTTTTTTTTAAGGGAGGAAAAAAATGAATGAGTGGAAAATATTTACAATTTGTATTCTAGCAATCTAAAATGTCTCAATTTACTCTTCTTCCTTTATTTTCCACTGAGAACACTCTTTAAGGTCATTTAAATTTAACTCCTGATCCTAATACACCCATGAATGTTGCAAAAATACTAAGCAATATCTGTATTCATTCAAAAACTAAATGAAATAAGCAAAAACATAATTTTCATTTTTAATCATGCTTTGAAAGACAAACTAATGTATTGCTTTTGAAATGAAAAAAATATTGAATATGCAATTTTTTTTTTTTGTTACCACACAATATTTTGTTCCATTTTTGGTGAGGGCAGTATCAAACAGAGGATCTAGTATTCTAGACGTTTTCTTTTTAATAAAACTGGCTCATTAAGTATAATATTCTTATGTAAATCTGTGCAAGCAGTAGTCTGAGATAATTAAAATTGTTACAGTTTGAGTTTGCTAAATATATACATTTTTGTTTATAAATATATATGCATATATATATTTCTATAGCCTTTCTTGAAGTAATAATCTGTTATAGAGTCATAAGGAATATTATTATCCAAGGCCAAATGTTCTATATATTGATACTTATTACTGTTTTTTATAATAATATATAATTACTTTAACATGTATTAATATAATAATATATAATAATTTTCTACAATAGTATACTTATTACTGTTCTATATACTTATTACTGATCTTGTTTTGTGTATCTGAGTCTTCCTATATTTCTAAGTCTTATATATTTATGTCTTCCTGTACTTCCAAACCACACAGTCTTAAAATTGTTATTTCTCTTCATACTTGGCTACCAGTACCCACTGCTTAAGCCCTGCAGCTAAAGGCCTGTGACTTATTTAGAAGTAATTAATTCTTTACACTTTTCTCATGGATATTGATGTATTTAAATGATATATTAATATTAGACTCAATTTGACACTTTACCTTTCCTAGTAAATAATTTATTTTGTGCATAGCATTTATGAAAATAAGGTTTTCTCCTTTCATACATGTAGGCATATGTACATTCTCATTCTATCATTTCTATTATTATTTTGATAAAATTTCTCTGTGTGTATTTTTAATAGTTTTTAGATTATCTAGCAATTCCATGGTTTTTCTTTTTTATTGATTTTCATGTTTGTCTTTATTAATTTATTCTTATTAGTTTTTCTAGGTTTGATTTGTTTCTATTTTCTCGAGTTGGTCAAGTTTAACCCATTTCTTATCTTTATTTTTTATCATGAAAGTATTTAGACTCTGTATTTGCCTTTGAATACAATTTTGACCACATGCCATAAACTACTATTCGCGTTTCATTATTTTCTGAATCATTTGTAGTCATAGATTTGTTTTTCATAATATACCATTTTTAAAACTTTTGAAATGGAATTGAACTTTCTAATTATTAATTAATAATTAAATCAGAACTCATGGCTTATATAGTTCTATATTTTGGAATATAAATATGTTTCCTTTGTGAGCAATTATTTTATCAATTTTTTAAAGTGTTTTACTTGAGAATATAACATATACATTTGTAGACTGCAATTTTTAACATGTATGTGTTTATGCAAACCTTCTGATTGTCATCATTATTTTGGTCTATCTTCCCTATCAAAGAAGGAAAGATTATGAAATTCTACAGAAAATTATATTTATTCTTTCAAGAAATACCTCCTGCGTGCTATGTCAGTCACACTTCTAATTCTAAGAACAGAGTAGTGACCAAAGTACTTCTACAGAGCCAACAATCCGATATAAAAATAGACAAAGAAATTAACTTGTCACCCACCTTCTGGTTAGAGTTGGCCAGTAGAGAGGCAGATGAGAGGACAGAAGAAAGATTAGAGGGCAAGAGGAAGAGAAAAGCCAGAGTATTTCCCCTCTTCCCTTTTATTAGTTGGCCACTCCAGCAGCAGCTGCATTTTCTCCATGGCTCCAGCCACAGATAACTGCTCCTTCATAGTCCAACCGGACCAGAAATGCCGCTGAGGCTCTAGCTGAGCTTCATTATCCCATCATTACTGCTTTTTCTATACCTTCAAACTTCACGGTGATAGTGCCTTCCTGTAATTACAAATCTTGAAGTTATTTTCACTTTTTTGATTATATTTTCAGCTCATCTAATACCTTTAAAATTAATTCTCTATATCAAATAAACACTTAAGGGTCTAACTCTGAATGTTTGGAATAAGATATAAGTTTATTACTGGTTTCTTCAACTTTATATTCATTTTAAGTGACATAAGTTTGCTTTCTGAAAATGAGTTGATATCCCATTTAAAAGTATAAAACGATACACTCTGAAAGGAAAAAAATCAGTGAAGTACTCTGTACAATTGTGGCTTTGAAGAACTTTTCTAGAAGAGGATTATTTTTCTTCAACAGGCATACATTTTGTACTTGGCAAAGAATGACTTGGGACTTTGAGTTTTACATATGGGAATTGTAATGTGTACTATTGTAATGTGTACTGTTAGAAAGAGTTCTTCATTCTCTTGTTCAGCTGGGACAATATTTTCTACCCATTGCTTTCATTTGTAGTACTAAAAATATATTTACATGTTCATGAGCTATTCATGTGCTGATTACATCTCAATGATACAAATAGTTCATAAATCCCCATTTAGTTAGTCTCCATTGCTTAGTGAATTTCTTTGTTGTCTGTGAATATCATTTAACATTGTTTTCAGCTGCAAGTTACAAGATACACAAAACTCTGTTATACTGTAGGGTATTTGTCATTTCTCAGTATCATGATTCTGAAAGCAGTGTGGTTTCAGGATTTATTCATGGCTTGTTTCTCAGGTTTGACTTACAGTTTTAAGATGGTGGCTGTAGTTTCAGGAATCACATTTTAAACAAAAGTAACTGGGCAAAGACAACAGATATTTCTTCTCAAAGGCCTCTTTCTACTAAGGAGGAAAAGCTTTACGAAAAGGTGAAGACATATTTCCCATCATGTCTAATTCTTTTGGATTGGGCCAAATGATTATTTCTCACCATGCCACTGAAAAGGAGGCTGGTAAAGCAAATATTAATATTTGGTGTTTTTAACCTCTGTATTTGAAGATGGGTTATGATTATGAGAAAAAAAACTTTGGGGTCGGGTGTAGAACAAAGAAATAGCTGTTTTGACTGCAAACTAGAATATCTGCCACTGTCCATCCCTCTGGCCCTACACAGACTTTTCCCTGTACATATAGAATGTATCTATTCGTACTTAACATATTTTCACCTGCTTCTCAAAGTGAGACAAACTGAAATTCTCATTAATCACTGCAGTCAGCTTTAATATCATTC
The DNA here is from genome assembly GCF_028564815.1 of Eubalaena glacialis. Classification (NCBI taxonomy): domain Eukaryota; kingdom Metazoa; phylum Chordata; class Mammalia; order Artiodactyla; family Balaenidae; genus Eubalaena; species Eubalaena glacialis. Next base: position 151,410,237 of record NC_083716.1, on the reverse strand, counting down.
ACAGTTTTTACTTGAAAGCCAACTGAAACAATTCTGGATAATTTCAACAGAAAAATTATTAAAAGTACACGTGGTATCTCCAAGTATTTCTAAGAGGACCAGAGAATCATGCTTGAAGATCATGCAGCTGCAAACAATGCCTCAAATCATACCGCAGAGCTGATCCCCTGAAGATTTATCACTGTTACCACAGGGACACACACAGTTTGCATCACCAGCACTAGACACTGCTTTCTGCCATCAAGGACAAACCAATGGACTGCTACCGTTGTAATCTTTGGAAGCCAGGTGTATCTGCCTCAAATAACATAACTCTTGCCAGAATGGAATCCATGCTCTCCCTACTTCTTCACAGAACTAGCTTTTGATCCAGAGTTTGAGGTGGTTGTACCTAAATGACAATTTCCAAAAGATATGCTTATGTTCTGCTACAAGAGATTTGGCAAATGCATAGCTGTAACTTTCAGGCTATATATTATGACGAGTATTCTTCCTGATAATATGGGAAATTCTCTGAACATAGAAAAAGGGCTTAAAATATAAAATATAAATATACTTCAGAAAAGTATGACAAATATCTCCTTCAGTGTGCCCCAGAAAATAACCTGAACAAGATATATGAAGAGTATCTAAGAAAGGGTAGTGGTATTCAAGGTCAATAGTATTATGAAAGTTTCTCCAAAATCCATATTAATTACCAATTCAGGTAAAATTCTAGGAAGTAGAATACATTTTATAATACTAGCTACTTGGAATTATAGCTTCCTTTGTTTGTCAGTTTAGGGTCTGGCCTGAGGTTCTGGCTTTTAATTTTTAATTTAACTTACATGCACAATATAAGGCTATAAACCAATCTGTTGTTGGTTGCATTACTACCATTATCCTATCATCCATCCATTAAACGTAATTTAAAAAACTGACAATTCTTAAGAATGTTGTATTTGAAAAATAATACGCTGATATGAAATAAAGAGCAATAATTCTTATAGATGGCAGATTGGTGGACAGATGGTCACAAGACCGGATTTATTTATCTGTTCTGTTTGTTTAGTGCATGGTGGTGCTTGCTCTAAGTATATCAACACTCTAATAAGACATACAAATATGAAATAAAAATTTTACCACACATCATTAATCTTCCCTAACAACAAATAAGTTTCCAGTGGGACTTGCGGAATACCCCCAGAAGACATTCCAATAATAAGAGGAAAATGAGTTATTTAAAAAGTTCTATTTTTCTATTTTGCTACCAGTGATTAAATACAGAATGTGGCTCAGCTCTGCTAATTCAGTTTCTTGTGATCTTATTAAAGATTTCTGCTCTAGAATTAATGTTTATGAGACCTAGATATTTTCTAAGATTATTGTTATGGGTTTTCACCTTTCTACTTATTTTTTTTTTCAGTATTTGTCATTCATAGTAGGAGGGCTGATTGCACATTACTTGAGTGGAAGCTATTTCTACTGGGATAGTAAATGTTGCCACCAGGTTCGACAATATTTTCTCATGCCCTGAAGTATGCATTTCCATTTCTCCATATTCTCATATTCTCAGACTTTTTCCTCTAGCCATTATTAGGAAATAAAGCTAATAAAACAACCATGTGAAAACACATTCCCTAGTTCTATAAGAATATCTATATTTCAAATTGTCAAAGTGTTAACATTTTGTCATTGTGCCACTATATTTTAATTAATGGTTCTCTTTGAAGGCCCCTAAAAAGATCCTCTTGCTGTGCAAGCTTTACATAAATAATGCTTTTTTGTGTGTAAATACTCAGTAAGACTTCTATGTTCTTTGTAAAGGGTATTGGTCTGGTTAATACATTTGTTTATATATTGTCTCAGTGACCTTCGAGTGGTGAGTTCTGCTTAACTTTTCCAAGATAACTAAATATCTGTCCTCATATACTGCCATCTCTGAAGATGTCCTGGACACATTCTTCAAAAATTATTTTGTTGTGACCTAATTAGAAAAGAGATGAAAATAGCATTTTTTAAACTAATATATCCAGTTACCAATTACTTCCTGAAGTTCATTATTTTTCCCTTGTTAATTGTGATCTCTTCAGAAATCACTGTCATATAGTAGAGATAACAACTCTTACCGGGAGTCAATGTTATGAAGGTAGCTATATTAAGATTTTTCTTAATATTCAGATTTAGAATCTTGAATATTTAGGATAATAGATCAATAGATGAAGATAAGAAGGGATAGTAGAAAGAAAGAGGGGAAAAGGTAGCTAGAAAAGAACACTTATTGGGTACTTATTAAATGCAAGAAAGATTATATGATTTACCCAAGGTCACAATTAATAATTGGCATTTCTGGGAATTTAACTAAAAACGTCAATATCCAAGGGCTTTTCCTTCTATACTATTTTATAGTAACTTAGACATGGGCTTCTAATCCATGATCTTGTCTAAGAACATATTTTGTTCATTTAATAGTTCCCTGTGCTCAGAATAATAGATGATTAGAACATGTTTGCCAAGTTGAATGAAAATCTGTGCTAATGTTAAGAACAAATTTTAAAAATCTAGTAACTAAGATCTTTCTCTTAATGAAATATGGAGTATTGGGATATAAAAGTGTATCAGGTAACATCTGCAGAATTTCAGGGTTTGGTAGAATAGTTTAATTATCTCTCATTGTACAATCCTGAGACTATAAAATACAGATATTATGGTTATTGGGAAACCAAATTTTCTAGTAAAAATTATAGACCAAGATTTACTAGATTGTGTGTCATGTTATGACTGAGGTTGTAATACATCTATTTTAATAAACATCTGTTGATGTTGCTGTAGTGTAAAATGCGACAGCCATCATTTTAAGGATGATATCTTCTGAATCAATGCTAATATGTGAATTTGTATCACTTCTTTGTAAATATCTATTTAAATATTTTATTAGTTTTGAATTAATTAACCAAGAGTCAGTTCCAACTCATAAAAAAGAAATAATAGCCATCAATTGAATAGAATAATATCTTTTCTGCAATCAAAACAGTGCTTAAGCTGTGCTTATATAAGATGTTAACATTAGGGGAAACTGAGTAAGGAATATATGGAGACACTCTATACTATCATTTTAACTTTTCTGTGAATCTTAAATTATTCCAAAATAAAAGGTTTATTAAAGAAAAAGTTATGCTTAAAATATAACACCATGATCTTAAATAAATTTTATAGCACATTTCTATTCATGAGTATTTATAGATTACCTGTTGAGCACAGCAGCATACCAGTGGTTATAAATATCTGCAGATTTTTTTTTTTTAGTTTTCTAGTAACATGCATCACAAGATGAAAAATAAAATTAATATAAAACTAGATCAAGAATCTAATAGCTGATCCCTCTAACTTGATTTTTCTAATTTAATAAACCATTCACACAGTATCCAAAAGAATCTTTCTAAAGTGCAAAATCATTAGATTATTCATAATCTTCTTCCTGCTTACCTCTCCAATCATCACCCCCCTATACTTTTCCCTTAAACATTCTTCTCTTCTCCCAAACGCCCCATGCTCCCTTATGTCTCTAGGATGTCTGTTTATAATCCCTTAACCCTCCATCTGTGATGGTGTGATGCTTTTCTCGCTACTCTCACTATCTAGCCTGTTTATTGTCTCATATCCACCTTCAGTTTTCTTTGGCTGGTTCATGTAAGTCATTTAAGCCTGAGTTTCCCCGTCACATTTTCTAATCAACTCTAACCCCTTTTGAACTAATTCAAAATGATTAGATGCCCTCTTCAGTTTCTTTCAAGCATGTGTTATCCCATTATTAAATAGTGATTGTATATATTTGACTTCCACACTAGACTGAACTTTATGTAGGAGGGGTCTGCATTATTATATTCCCAATGGGTAGCAAAGTGTCTGCTACATAGTGGGCCTTGTTCACATTTGATTGATAAATAAATAAATAAATAAGGAAAATTACATGTTATACAATGAATTTTGATCATAAGGGAAAATTTCCTTAAAGAAGTAGGCATTGTACGGAATTAAGGTTTAGAGAGGATACAATTTGTAGCCTCTGTTTGTATCTAGGACATCTTTTTTTTTTTTTTAATTGGAGTATAGCTGGTTTACAATGTTGTGTTAGTTTCTGCTGTACAATGAAGTGAATCAGCTATATGTATACATATATCCCCTCCCTCTTGGACATCCCTCCCACCCCATCCCCCATCCCACCCATCTAGGTCATCACGGAGCACCGAGCTGAGCTCCCTGTGCTATACAGCAGGTTCCCACTAGCTACCTGTTTTACACATGGTAGTGTATGTATGTCAATCCCAATCTCCCAATTCATCCCATTCCCCCTTCCCCCGACTCCATGTCCAAAAGTCCGTTCTCTATGTCTACATCTCAAAGTAAGTCAGAAAGAGAAAATAAATATCATATATTAACGCATATATGTGGAATCTAGAAAACTGTATCTAAGACATCTCTACCAAAAGCTCTGAAGCAAGCAGTGATGGTCATTCAATATTTGAGAAATTAAGGAAAATAAGAAAGGTACAAAGAAATAAAAGAAAGTGATTTTGAGGTATAATAGAAGAGGTAGATTATAAGTTTAGTAAAATATTACATTTTTGACTTGGAAGAAACCTTAGAAAGTATAATTTATACATAAAAAATTTGATTAAGAAATATTAAATGACTTCTCAAAGACATATGAAAAGTTAGTGGCAGAATGAAACAAGAATGTTGATTCTTGATTCTCTTGATTTTCTGATTCCTAATACAGTGCTCATTTCTGTTATACCAAGTTGACACAGGTTCAGTGTATGGCTGATCTTATGAATATTTTGAGGAGGGAAATTACATAAAAATGACTTGATCTGACAAGTACAAAATATGTTAAACTGGGACTTAATTTTTCCAAGATTGCTGGCTTTGTATTATAAAAAGATTTTCAACCTGACAAAACTTTTCAGGAATGAAAAACCCCAAGTTCTTTGTAAAGTGTGAGGGATATGATAGTTCCAATTCATTCCAAATTTGTTTAAATCAGAGCTTTAGAGATTTTTACCAAAATAAACTTTATCTCTGATTTCTGATTCCAAGTCAGTTGAGAAGACCAGGATGCCTCAAGGACTCTTACTATCTGTAATTAATTATCTAAAATTCAGAGAAAAAGAGTCATTCCAGTCCAGAAAAAGGTTAACACTGGCAAGCTTTTGAAATACGCCAAACTTCCTTTCACACCTTCTCTCTGAGTAACTTTTCCCGTTCATAGTAACTTTTTCCTCAGAGTTTCTCCTTACATCTCTTCACTGCTCTCATATTAAACATCATACGCCTTCACCTTGGTAACCCCACTCTAAACTTCTCTACCCCGGTATTTGCCCTTTTCCAATGTTTTTCCAAATCCAAATAACTTTACTTTCTATTTTTTTAATTGAAGTATAGTTGATTTACAATAATGTGTTACTTTCAGTTGTACAGCAAACAGATCCAGTTTTATATATACATATATATGAATATATATTCACGTGTATATATATATGTTTTTAGTACTATTTTCCATTATAGGTTATTACCAGATATTGAATATTGTTCCCTGTATTATACAGTAGATCCTTGTTGCTTATCTAGTTATGTGTGTCTGTTAATCCCATACTCCTAATTTATCCCTCCCACCCACCTTTCTCCTTTGGTAACAGTAAGTTTGTTTTCTATGTCTGTGAGTCTGTTTCTGTTTTGTAAATAGATTCATTTGTGTTATTTTATAGATTCCACATATAAGTGATATCATATAATATTTTTCTTTCTCTGACTGCACTTAGTATGATATTCTCTAGGTTCATCCACATTGCAGCAAATGCCAATATTTCATTCTTTTTTGTGGCTGAGTAATATTCCATCGATCTGTTGATGGACATTTAGGTTGCTTCCGTATCTTGGCTATTTTAAATAGAGCTGCTGTGAATATGGGGCTGCATGTATCTTTTTGAATTAGAATTTTCATCTTTTCTGGATATATGCCCAGTAGCAGTATTGCTGGATCATATGTTACCTGTATTTTTAGTTTTTTAAGGAACCTCCATGCTGTTTTCCATAGTGGTTCCACCAATTTACATTTCCACCAACAGTGTAAGAGGGTTCCCTTTTCTCCACACCCTCTCCAGCATTTATTATTATTTTTTTTTAAAAGGCAAGAGATTTTTTATTTTTATTTTTTGTCTGCGTTGGATCTTTGTTGCTGTGCACAGGATTTCTCTAGTTGCGGCGAGCAGGGGCTACTCTTTGTTGCGGTGCATGGACTTCTCATTGTGGTGGCTTCTCTTATTATGGAGCATGGGCTCTAGGAGCGTGAGCTTCAGTAGTTGTGGCATGTGGGCTCAGTAGTTGTGGCTCATGGGCTCTAGAGCCCAGAATCAGCAGTTGTGGTGCATGGGCTTAGTTGGTCCGTGGCATGTGGGATCTTCCCGGCCAGGGCTCAAACCTGTGTCCCCTGCATTGGCAGGTGGATTCTTAACCCCTGTGCCACCAGGGAAGTCCAGCATTTATTATTTTTAGACATTTTGATGGTAACCATTCTGCCTGGTGTGAGGTGATACCTCATTGTGGTGTTGATTTGCATTCCTCTAATTAGCGATGTTGAGCATTTTTTCAAGTGCCTGTTGGCTATCTGTATATCTTCTTTGGAGAAATATTTATTTAGCTGTTCTGCCCATTTTTTGATTAGGCTCTTTGTTTTTGTGATATTGAGTTGTAAGAGCTGTTTGTATATTTTGGAAATTAATCCCTTGCCAGTCACATCGTTCTCAAATATTTTATCTCATTCCATAGGTTGTCCTTTTGTTTTGTTCATGGTTTCTTTTCCTTTGCTGTGCAAATGGTTTTAAGTTTAACTGGGTTTCATGTGTTTATTTTTGCTTTTATTTCTTTTGCCTTGAGAAACTGATCTAAGAAAGTATTACTATGATTTACGTCAAAGAATGTTTTGCCTATGTTCTCTTCTAGGAGTATTATGGTGTCATGTCTTATATTTAGGTCTTTAAACCATTTTGGGTTTATTTTGGTATCAATATATGGTGTGAGGGAGGGTTTGAATTTCATTGATTTTCATTAGGCTGTCTGGTTTTCCTAACAACATTTGCTGAAGAGACTGTCTTTTCTCCATTGTATATTCTGCCTCCTTTGTCAAAGATTAATTGACCATAGGGGTATGGGTTTCTTTCTGGCTCTGTATTCTGTTCCATTGGTCTATAGGTCTGATTTTGTGCCAATACCATGCTGTTTTTATTATGAGAGCTTTGTAGAAATGTCTGAAGTCTGGGAGGGTTATGCCTCCTGCTTTGTTCTTTTTCCTCAGGATTGCTTTAGTAATTTGGGATCTTCTGTGGTTCCATATAAATTTTAGTATTATTTGTTCTAGTTCTGTGAAAAAGTTCATAGGTAATTTGATAGGGATTAGACTAAATCTGTAGATTGCTTTGGGTAGTATGGCCATTTTAATAATATTAATTTTTCCAATCCAAGAGCATGGGATATGTTTCCATTTCTTTGAATCACCTTCAGCTTCCTTTATCAGTGTTCTATAGTTCTCAGCATATAAATCTTTCACCTCCTTGGTTAAGTTTATTCCTAGGGGTTTTTTTTTTTTTTTTTTGACATGTTTTTAAATGGGTTTTTTTAGCTTTTTTTTTCTGATATTTCATTGTTAGTGTAAAGAAATACAACAGATTTCTGTATATTAGTCTTGTATCCTGCTACACTGCTGAATACATTTATTAGTTCTACTAGTTTTTGTGGTACATCTTTAGGGTTTTCTATATAGAATATCATGTCCTCTGCATATAATGACAGTTTTACCTCTTCCTTTCCAATTTGGATACTTTTTATTTCTTTTTCTTGTCTGATTGCTGTTGCTAGGACTTCCAATACTATGTTGAATAGAAGTGGTGGGAGTGGGCATCCTTGTCTTGTTCCAGAATTTAGTGGGAAAGCTTTCATCTTTTCACTGTTACTATGTTGGCTATGGGTTTGTCATAAAATGGCTTTTTTTATGTTGAGATATGTTCCCTCTATACCCAGTTTGGTGAGTGTTTTTATTATGAATGGATGTTGAGTTTTATCAAGTGATTTTTCTGCATCTATTGAGATGATCATGTGGCTTCTGTCTTTTCTTTTGTTAATGTGGTGTATCACATTGATTGATTTGCATACATTGAACTATCTTTGTGATCCTTGAATGAATCCAACTTGATCATGGCGTATGATCCTTTTTATGTATTATTGGATTTTGTTTGCTCACATTTTGTTGAGGATTCTTGCATCTATATTCATCAAAGATACTGGCCTATAATCTTTTCTTGTAGTGTTTTTGTCTGGTTTTGGTATCAGGGTGATGGTGGCTTCATAGAATGATCTTGGGAGTCATTAGAGTTAGGGAAGAGTTAAAGAAGGATCAGTATAAGTTCTTTGTGTGTTTGGTAGAAATTCCTAGTGAAGCCATGTGCTCCTGGGCTTTTGTTTACAGGGATTCTTTTTTTCTTTTTTAACGGATTCTATTTAACTTCTAGTGACCGATCTGTTCAAATTATTTGTTTCTTCTTGACTCAATTTTTGGCAGGCAGTATGTTTCTAGAAACTTGTCCATTTCTTCTGTGTTGTCCAATTTGTGGGCATATAACTGCTCATAGTATTTTCTTATGATTTTTTATATTTCTACGGTATCGTTGCTATTTCTCCTCTTTGTTTATTTGGGTCCACTCTCTTTTCTTCTTGGTGATTCTAGGTAGAGGTTTGTTGATTTTGTTTATCCTTTTCAAAATACCAGCTCTGGGTTTTATTGATCTTTTCTATTGTTTTTTATCTCTATTTTATTTCCTCTCTGATATTTATTATTTCATTCCTTCTGCTGACTTTGGGTTTTATTTGTTCTTTTTCTAGTTCTTTTAAGTGGTAGGTTGGATTGTTAATTTGAGATTTTTGAGGAAGGCCTGTATGGCTATGAACTTCCCTCTAACAACTGCTTTTGCTGTATCCCATAGATTTTGTAAGGTTTTGTCTCTGGATTGACAATAAAACTATATCTTTCATCAAAATTAACGTATTTCAGTATACACTTTGTGTGGGCACTGGGCTAGATCTTCTGCTTATATTATTCAATTTTTAGAAATTTGTAAATTGTAGAGTAGAAGCATATCCATGATCATAAAAATCTTTTTTTTTTTTTTTTTTTAAAGAAAACTGCTATTTTCAGCAGAAACCAAAAGCTTTCTTTGAGGAGCAACTTTTTATTTCTCAGGCATGAAGCCTGGAGGACCAGGAGATGTGCTGAGTGAGACATTTCTCAAAGACCAGGGGAGAGTCGCTCTAGCACCTGTGTTCTTCTATTTGTGAAGGTGCTGGCAAAGCCCAGTGAGGAGCTGTGGCAGCAGCAACCAGCGTGGTAATCTAGAGGTAGATCCCAGGCTCCCATCTGGGATGCCCAGGGCTAAGAGCTATTGCTGATCACCAGAGATGCCATCTTCCCATTTCACCTTGATAGCCTCTTTTCAATAGTGTCTAGATCAGGGGGGCAGAATGAATTGGGAGATTGGGAATGACATATATACACTATTGATACTATATATAAAATAGATAACTAAATAAGAACCTACTGTATAGCTCAGGGAACTCTACTCAGTGCTCTGTGGTGACCTAAATGGGAATGAAATCCAAAATAGAGGGGATATATGTATATGTATAACTGATTCATTTTGCTGTACAGTAGAAACTAACACAACATTGTAAAGCAACTATACTCCAATAAAAATTAATTATTAAAAAAAATAGTGTCTAGATCAGACATTGGTTCACAAACAGTGGCCCATGGGCCCAATCCAGCCTTCTGCCTCTTTTTGTATGACCTGTGAGCTAAGAATGATTTTTACATTTTTAGATTGATTTTTTTTCACGTGGACATCTAGTTATTCCAGTATCATTCGTTGAAAAGACTGTCTTTTGTCCATTTTGCTGCCTTTGCACTCTTGTCAAAGAGCAGTTGACTCTATTTATGTGGGACTATGTCTGGATGCTTGCTCTTGTTCCATGGGTCTATTTTTCTATTATCCTGCCAGTATCACCCCATAGCTTTATAGTAACTTTTGAAGTTGGGCAGTGTCAGTTCTCCGACTTTGTTCTTCTCCTCCGATATTCTGTTGGCTATTCTGGGTCTTTGGCCTCTCCATATAAACTTTAAAATCAGTTTGTTGATATCCAAAAAGGTTTTAACATTTTTAAATGGTTGAGAAAAATAAAAAGAAAGGTATTTAATAGCACAAGAAAATTATATGAAATTCACATTTGTCTCTAATTTGTTTACATATTATCTATGCCACCTTTCACAGTACAAAGTAGAGCTGAGTATTTGTAACAAAGACTGTATAGTCTTCAAAATCTAAAATATTGACTGTATTGAAGAAGTTTGCTGAGCCCTGGTCTAGATCTTAGCCTGTGACTTACACTTATTTTGGTTCTGAGCACGGCCCATGGGTCCGGACTGCCCATTTTCAAATCCTTCCATCACCATGTGTTCACTGTGTCACCTTTAAAATGTCACTTATCCTTTCTGGGCCTGTTTCTTAACTGTAAAGTGGGGATGATAGCATTTATCTCATAGAGTTGTTGTGAGGAATAAATGAATTATTTCCTGTAAGTGCTTAGAACAGGGCCTGGCACCTAGAAGCTGCATATAAGTGTTGACTACCATGTACATTTTTATCCTGGCTTAAAAGAATGTTACCAAAATGGTCTCAAATCTCTGCCCTGTGAATTCATCTAGCCCACTACTCCCAGAGTGATGATCATCTTAAAACGCACCCTAACACTCATCTCTTCAAAGACTGGTCATGGCTTCCTGCCACCTGTGGAGCAGCCTGGCATTCAAAGGTCCACAGCCCAGCTGCCATCTGTCTGTGCAGCCTCATCTACTCTGCCCTGCCCTCCCCTCCCCTGCCCTCCAGTTACGAACCCTGTGCTCCAGCCCCTCCAAGCACTCCGTGCTTGTCCAAACCTCAGCACCTTCCCATCACGTGGTTCTTTCTGCACAGAACTGTTTCTTCTGAACATTTCAAAAGGGTCACTGATATCTGGAGGCAGGATACAACCAACATTCCTGCTACGAGCTCTGATGTGGAAATCACTGCCTGATCTCACCGTGGGCATGAAATGGAAATATACCCTTGTTGCTCATGAAACTCCAGATAAATTCTTTTCAGGGTCAAAAAATAAAGCTGCCAAAGAAGGGTGGCGTGGAAAAGAAATCAAGCCCTCTCCCCCAAGTCAGGCCTCCCTTCAGCCTTGTCTGATGCTGTCTGGGGTTCTTGCATCATATGCCCTTACGAGGAGTGTGCACCCTGGACAGAGAACTGGGTGGGGAGAAACCAGAGGAAGCAAGGGCACTAGACCTCTGTTTACATATCAGTATCATAAATGTTTCTTGAAGCTGTTGAAGTAAGCATCAAGATTATGTAACAGTGTGAAATAAAGCTCACGATACAACATTGGACCCTTGGGAGTATCCTATAGTTTGATTTTCTTATAACAAAGTTACTTGACACGTTCAATGGCAAATATTTCGTGGGTGACCTCTGAAGCAAACTTCTTGCCCTGAATTGAGCTCTATAACTAATATTGTTAAAAACAACAAGAACAACAAAAACACTCTGATGAATCATCTAAATCATTACTACAAAATAAGATCTTAAACTCCAGACTATTAATATTTGATTATTGTATTTTCTTTAACCCTTTGCTTTGAAATTTAATTTACTAAATAAAATAATAATTCTCTCCTTAAAAAATAGGATATTTTAATATCACAAAGTAGTCATTTGCTGTTTCCAGTATACATTTCAAAATCTATTTGCACTGTCTTCTAATTTTTTTTCCTCTACCCCACTTCCCACCTTACTAAGATTTTTTGCTTTTTTTTCTTTTTAATCTTATGGGCACATATTTGGCACTTTTACCTGGACAATGGGAAAAGCTGATGCATAGACATGGCAGTAAGCGTGGAAATTTTATCTGAAGCTCTGTGCCTTTTCAAATCACACTGAGTATGCACTCTGAGATGCATGTGTTCATTCTAGGTTTAACCCAGTCTGATGTGGGTGTAATAGATTACATTTAATTAGACTGGTGTTCAGTACCTGGCCTGATAGGCCCATTCTGTTTTCTGAAGTGCTATGTCATTATCTCAAGAAATGTTTTAGACATGTTATTTTAAGTACTTATTTCTGTTCAACTTTGGGGAGATTAAGGTTTCTTAACCTCTTAAGGGAAATTAAGTTAAGAAACTCCATTCTTAGTTTGTCATACTGCCAAAATTATTGCTGGATTCCGATTGCAGCCAAAAGTACAAATAGACTTGATGAAAATACTAGTAGCTGAATGATTACTCTTCATCAGATATAAACCATAGTATGGTACTCTAGGGTACTGCTACTTTTCTTGCTCTATCTGAAAAGTAAATTTAATGTCATAGAGATTTCTTAAACTGAGCTGATTTTATGAAAACCTAAAAATGCATTAAATTAAATCTGATTTACATGGATATCTGAAAGCAAGTATACCTTTACGTGAACAAGGGAATAGGATTTTGTATAGCTCAGTAGCTTTTAAGTTATCTTTGTTGTAATTCCTTACTGTTATTTTATTCAGAGAATGGTAAGAGGTTGCCTTATAGTTAATTTAACACATACGTACAAGTCCCAATGGATAAAATAATCAAAATTCTTTAACCTACTGAATGAAGTATCTACTCCGCTTTTTTTGAAAGAATTGAGATTGCATTGTGTGAAAGTTTGACTTCCATTGACTTTTTTAGTCATTACAGTTACCACTTAAATTCTTACCACATTATCAGAATGCAAATAAAATGAAAAAATAAATGTACCTGGCTTAGAATGTAGCAAGTGTAAAAGACAAGCCAGGATTAGACTTGATACAATAAGATGTTTAGAAAACTTAAATATATATAGTATATAGAGTAATAAGTGCTAAGATGAAAAATGAAGGGATGGGGGAATAACGAGCATCAGATTAGGTTGTAAGTTTAGATAGCATGACCACAGCATTCCTTGATGAGCATGTAATATTTGAAGAGCCAGCCATGTGATTATCTAGGGAAAGAACACTCCAGATGGAGGAAACATCAAGGGCAAAGGTCCTGAGAAGAGAACATACCTAACTTATTTAACAAAAGGCAAGGGGCTCATTGTGGCTAGAGCTACATGAATGGGAGAGTAGTAGTAAAATGAGTTCTGAACGGTAACAGGACCCGGTTAACATAGGGACTTGTAGACCTGCATTAGAACTTTGGCTGTTACTGAATGAAATGGGAAGTGAAGATCTTTAAGCAGAGGAGTGATAGCATCTCATTTAGATGTTAATAAGAGACTTCCCACTTCCAGCCAAGAGGAAGTGACAAGGATGTGGTTTATCCTTTCACCTAAAATAACAAAACTGACAAAATATATGAAACAACAGTTTTCAAGACACTGGATGTCAGGTAACAATGTTCCTTGATAGTCATAAAACAAATGTGTTAAGGCTTTCGATTGCCCCAGCTGTCACATAAGGAGGATTCCCCCAGGTAGACTCCAGCTGTCTCTCTCAGAGAGCTCTGGGAGTCCTGGGAAGCAAAGACAGCTAGAGCTTCCCCAACTATACGATGGAGATACCAATGTTACCAAACTCATGGTGAGACTTACGAGTTAATATATGTAACTCCTATATAAATGCTACATTTTCCTTATGTTTGCCATGGATTTACATCTTAGAATGGAAAATCTAGATCCTTCTAATCACTGGATCATTTTGACCACCTGGACATTGTTTTATCTGGGCCTCAAAACTCGACTATAATCCTTGCTTGTTTACATATCTATGGGCAGACTCTTCATTTGAGTGTAAAATGTTTCTTTAGCACTTTTTCTAAGTTCCTGGGTTTTGTTTTGTTTTCTTTTCAAAAAGGCATCTGGACCAAAAATGGAACTATTTAAGTCATGTCAGCTCAAAATTGTTATTACTGAAAGACCAGCACTTCTGAAATGGCACTGACTGTTTTGAATTCGTTCCTTGACGAAGACTAGAGAGCTAAAATAATTCCAACATTCATTACTTTCTTTTCCTTTGATAGGTCAGCAATAAAATTATGATAATGAAATAGCTGGATTCCCTCATTACAGAGAACACATGAATTAGTGAAGTTCTGCATAAAGCCTTTTATTTAGAATATTTGCAAACGTATGTATATAGTAATCTTATATTTATATCAGGGTCACTGCATTTATTAAAGACATTTTTCCTTTTATAAGAATTTTACAGAAGTGTTAAGGCAACTTTTAGTATATTGACAATAACATTATTCTGGCTGTTTCAAGGGCCTCATTTCCTAAAGATTTATGTACCCTTTCCTCACCCTTATGTAGGAAAAAAAGCAAGGAATTTGTATGCTGAGACTTTGAAATGTGTTGAACAATTTGAAAAAGAATTGATAAAGTCAGCAAACAGGGCTGCCTGGTGCTTCTCATGTTGGGCTTGTAATAAAATTGGCTACCAAATTGCAAGTAATCCAAAGAAATAGTTGATTGTTCTTTCCACTTTAACAGGCATTATACCAAACTATTCAAAAGTGAAGGGGATTTTTCCTCTGCCAGATCTACACAGAAGTCACAGAAGTCAGTTACTCACAAAACTATAAATGGGAAAGGGCGATCAAAGGGGAAGATGGCCAGAGTTTTGAGAAGATTTATATTGTAGAATTTTTTTTCTTTTTTGCTTTTAAACTTTGACTCTCCTCAGGAGAAAAACTTATTTGAGAGCAAGTCTTTTAAATTGATTTTAAGTTGAAAGCATGCCGATTTCAATCTGAGACTGGTTCTACGGGTAGTTAAAGCATATACAAGAAGTGCTACCTTGTATCACTGCCCATTCTTGCTGTCTGCTTCCTGGACCACACGAGTCGCAAAGCCATAGACTGCATTTTGCCTCAGCTTTCCTGCTCTCTCTTCAATTCTCCAGTCTCCTGGCTCAGATTAATGATTCCTGCTATATAATCTAGCGGGCCTCGGCCTCTGATTGCCCGTACGCAAGGCACATACCTGTCTCCTCTCTTTTTGCTTTGACTCATGTGACCTAATAGTTTCACTAGATCCAATCTATAAATTTCTCATTCTAGTTCTTCTATTCTGTGCCCATTCATAGTACAGCACCAAGAATGAAAAACAAATCAATTGGAAATACATAAAGGTATTAAAAACTTTATGTAAGCAGCGTGGCATAGAAGGAAATTTTATGGTTTAAGGAGCCTGACTGATTTATTCACACCCTGACTTTGCCACTTACTAGCTCTGGGAACTTCAGCCCTTGATGTCTGTACTTTAGGTGACTCATTGAGAAAACTAGTATAGAGAGGCATACATAATAGATACTTCTAATAGGTATACCTCAGTAGACATTCTGGTCTAAAAAATATGTGGCAATTACAGCAATAACTCAACCCCTCACCATTCCTATGTCTTAATGTATGTAAGCAAATGATACAAGAAAACTTTTTTTTTTCATTACCAGGATAATTTAACTTAAAAGTTAAAAATATGTATCTTTGCCTCATTTGTTTTGTATCCACTACAAAAAAAAAGGTTTTTGTCTTAAAACCTGGATTGATACATAAGTTTTCCACTTCCCTTTTTGGGCTTATATGTCCCCTTCCCAGCAAGCCACAGTCTTTTAATTATAAAACATTTGTATTCATTTTCTCCCATTAGCATCTTTTGAAGTAGGTGGTGACTATTTTCAGAACACTTAAGCACTCATCCTGTAGAGCTAATATCTAAGGAAGGATATTCTAGGAATAAAAAATCCCATGCATGAAAAAAGAAAAAAATTAATTCAAATGATTTTTGTCAGTAACTTTTTGACCTAGCAATCCCTGAAAGTTGGATAATGCCAGAATATCCTTTATTCTTTTCTCTTGAAAGACCAAGGGTAAAATGGTGACAATCATAGGTCCAGATTTCGTGTAGGTCCCGTTTAAGAGTTATATTAAAAAGACAAGGCAAAAAAAGGCAAAGGAAAACGTTATCATCTTTAGAATATAAAAATGATAAATGTAGTGTCCTTGTACTTGTTGGCATACAGGTCTCAAAAAACCTTTGATTAGTGATACATTTTTAATAATGTTTCAACTTGAATATATGCAATTTGAAGCACCTGATACTGTCATAATTTTTTTTTAATTTCCTTAAAACTGGTAATCCAGTGTTTCATTCACAGAAGATGCTTAAAATCATTTTTTGTTGCCGAAAATGGAATTATGGCAACCTTTCTAGTTCATAAGAATGAAACCAGAATGATGATCACTGAAACTGGCAACTATTAATAGTGTTGATAAATAACAATCATCATATTGCTTTATGTAGAATCTTATATTTTTAAATATTTTATTTTATCTTTGGACAGTGATTCAGGGGATGGATTTTGGAGTCAGAGACATGGGTTTAAATATTAATCTACAACTTATCAACTCTCTGGCTTTGGACAAGTTAATAGAACTATTTAAGTCTCAGTTTTTCTTCCATAAAAGTTAAATAATAATACCTAGCCAATAGAATCTTTATGAAGATAAAATTAAATAATGTCAGGAAAACCTTTCCCATGGTATTTGACCTACAGGAAGGCATCAATATATGACAACTATAATTATTACTGTTAATAATATTTGATCTTTACAAAACAGTTAAAGTGGAAGAGATAGGTCAACAATGGCTTCTAATATTCTGTAAAAGAGACAACTGAGGGTAAGAAAATATCCCAAATAAATAAAAGATTCAAGATTATAAACTAAGTCTGCTGGGTCCTAGTTAGAATGACTTTTGATTATCTTTCAATTATGTAGTGTCATGAATTTTTTTAAAAAGCAAGATTTTTTTTGTGTTTTAGCCACAATTCTGTGTTGTCCATGTTTTACCTCATTCAGTCCTTAAACAACCATTTGAAATAGGTACTATATTCATCCCCCTTTTACAAATGAGAAAACTGAGGTAATGAGAGACGTGTAATCTGTTTACCATCATACATCTAGCAAATCGTAAAGCCAAGTTTCGAACCCAAGATATAGTACAAGAAAAGCCTGAAATTGGCTGAGACTTAATCTCTGGTCCATCATGGACTCAGATAATTTACTTTAGAAAGTTCAATATATGTTCAAATAATGTTTTTTTTTTGAAATTCTATATTATCATAGACACTACGCCTGGCAGTGGTAGGATGACACACATGAAATAGCAAAATTCTTGCCCTCGGGTAGCTTACAGTCTAATTGGGGAGGAAGATTTTATAAACATAACATCTAGAATAAAACAATAAATTCTCTTGAGAAATGTATGTAAAGAGACCAGAAAAAGCATATTTAGTCCCAGTCTAAGATTCAGGGAAAATATTCTGGAAAAGATGACAACTGCTGTGAGTTTTAAAAGATGAGGTCTTAGGAGTCAAGTGAAAAATGGAGGAGTAATATATTCCTAGTGCGAGAAAAAACATAAGCAAACACCAAGAATCATGAATACCTGTTACATCCTGTGAATGGCAGGCTGGTTCATATTATTAGGGAGAATTTATTTTTGTATGTGGTGTGAGAAAATGTTCTTTGTTCATTCTTTTACAGGTAGCTGTCCAGTTTACCCAGCACCACTTATTGAAGAAACTGTCTTTTCCCCATTTTATATTCTTGCCTCCTTCATCGTAGATTAATTGACCATAAGTGTGTGGATTTATTTCTGTGTTCTTTATGCCATTGATCTATATCTCTGTTTTTGAGCCGGTAACATACTGTTTTGATTACTGTAGCTTTGTAGTGTTGTCTGAAGTCAGGGAGCATGATTCCTCCAGCTTTGTTCATTTTTCTCAAGATTGCTTTGCTATTCGGGGTCTTTTGTGGTTCCATAAACATTTTAGGATGATTTGTTCTAGTTATATGAAAATGTTTTGGGTATTTTGATAGGGATTGCGTTTACTGTGTAGATTGCTTTGGGTAGTAAGGACATAAGGACATATTAACAATATTCATTCTTCCAATCCATGAACAAGGGATCTGTTTCCATTTATTTGTATTGTCTTCAATTTCCTTCTTTAATGTATTATAGTTTTCAGAGTACAATTTTGATTAAATTTATTTCTAGGTATTTTATTATTTTTGATGCAGTTGTAAATGGGATTGTTTTCTTGATTTCTCTTTCTGATAGTTCATTATCAGTGTATAGAAATGCAACATACTTCATATTTTAAATAATGCATTCTGCAACTTTACTGAATTTTATTAGTGTTAATAGTTTTATGGTAGAGTTTTTAGCATTTTCTACATATAGTATCAAGTCATCTACAAATAGTGACAGTTTAAATTCTTTCCTTTCAAATTGTATGCCTTTTATTTCTTTTTCTTATCTGATTGCTGTGTCTAGGACTTCCAATACTATATTAAAAAGAAATGATGAGAGTGGACATCCTAGTCTTGTTCCTGATATTAGAGGAAAATCCTTCAGCTTTTTACCATTGAATGTGATGTTAGCTGTGAGTTTGTCACAAATGACCTTTATTATGTTAAGGTATATTCCCTCTATACCAACTTCTTTGAGAGTTTTTATTATTGAAAGGATGTTGAATTTTGTCAAGTGCTTTCTCTGCATCTATTGATAAGATCACGTGATTTTTATCCTTTGTTTTATTAATGTGGTGTATCACATTGGTTGATTTGTGGATATTGAACCATCCTTGCATCCCTAGAATAAAGCCCACCTGATCATGATGTATGATCCTTTTTATGTATCATCGAATTTGGCTTGCCAATATTTTGTTATGGATTTTTGCATATATGTTCATCAGGGATATTAGCTTGTAATTTTCTTTTTTTTGTAGTGCCTTTGTCTGGTATTGGTATCATGATAATGCTGGCCTCACACCAGTCAGAATGGCTATCATCAAAAAGACAAGAAATAACAAGTGTTGGTGAAGATGTGGAGAAAAGGGAACCCTTGTTCACTGTTGGTGGGAATGTAAATTGGTATAGCCACTATGGCAAACTGTATAGAGGTTCTTCAAATAATTAAAATAGAACTACCATATGATCCAGCAATTCCACTCCTAAGCAAACAAAAACAGGAATTTGAAAAGACATATGCAGCCCAATGTTCATAGCAGCATTATTTATAATAGCCAAGATATGGAAGCAGCCTAAGTGCCTATCATAAAAAATGCACCACATTGACCTGACTGAGAAATGCTGCAGTCAGTGGAATTAGTGGCTTTGACCTGTTCATTTTCAGTAGAAAAGAAGTAGTCTGAACAGGAATAATACATAACAGTAAGAACATTCTGCTAATGATTTTCAGACACAGACTTTAGCTGAAAACTACCAGGCAATGAATTGTTCTAAAATACTTTATAAAAAAAAAAAAATTTCAAGGACTTAATGTAGGAAAACAAATCTCTACTTTTTATTTCTATTTAGGTATTGTATAAATGATCTATGGGAGTGAAGCATGCTGGTGAAAAAGTTCATAACAAAATTGGTCATTGAGTAAGCATTACAAAACATTGCTAAGGAAAAAGAAGTAGAATTGTAGGTATGATGCCTTATCCAGATTTTATAGAATTTATTTCATGATAAGCTAGGTCATAATAGGCTCATTTTACAGAGGAAAAACTCAGATTCAGCAAAGTAAATTAAGATTCAGCAAAGTAAATTAAGATTCAGCAAAGTAAAAAGACTTCCTCTCTTTTCTTTTCCCCCAAATATTCCTATATCAGACAGGTAGAGATTTTCTTTTGCTTCTCTATATTAAACATGTGTTCTATTATAGGGAAGCACACCTCTGGCTTAGTATTTGCTGTACTATGGTGTATTAGAAAAGTGCTGTACTAGAGAAATCTTTCCTTTTTCCCGTTCATAAATCTCATTACATTGGTTAAAGGGAAACATGTCTGTCCTCTCTTACCCGGGATTGAGAAAACTCAGGGCTCAGGCTCAGAAGTAGAAAGCTTCTAAGGAACAGGACTTAAGGTGTAAAAAATTCACTGGTTTAATATTTTCTGATGTTAATATTTCTAAAATTTCCAGGCTTCAGTAGTCAATGCCAATTTTGACAAGGGGATCCCTGTAGAAGGGGTGTTGCCTCCTGTGGGCACCCAAAATGTTAATTTGAGAGGAGGTGATGTAATTTCCTTTACAAGTCTGGAAGTCAGAAGAACATACTGCTAGGATTAGTTGTGTGGCTTTGAACAAGTCATTTACTTTCTCTCTATTTAAATTTTCTTTCTTATAAAATATACTAAAATAGCTGCTTTCCCTACCAAATGCCTAGATAATGTAGGTGAGATTGCTTTGTCGACTACAGATTTTAAAATATAAGTTTTTAGAATTCACTTTCATACTGTCTGAGACATAAAAGACCAATGGAAAAAAGGTTACTGTGTATTCATCTATATGCTTCAGAGATATGAAAGGATTGGGGAATTTTCTTTTTATTTTTATATTCTAGGATTTTTTGGGACAATTTTTACAATATTTCAAAACCAACAGAGAAAATTCCAGGTGTGAGCAGTAAGAAAGATGTAAATCAAATACTTGCCAAGATAACCTTACAACCTGGAAAGGATTCTTCATCATAGGTATTTTGATAAAATAATGGTTATTTAGTGTTTTATTAATCCAGAGGACCTTTCAGACAGCTGAAAACTTTTTTCATGAGCATATATTTTGCACCTTATCATTGTTATGGTTGCAAAAGGTTTACAGGGAAACAAAGGCATATAATCCTCTCTTTAAAGGCACTTTTAACCTCAGGGAGACATAATGCAGCAAAATTGTTTGATGTTTGGAGGAAATTCATAAGAACATATATTATAGAGAACAAATGTTTATTTAAAACATGAGAGATCATTTTGTAGATACACCCGAGTTCATATCTATTATTTTTGCCTCACAGGTTCTATTCACCTCCCTCTTGCCAATAGCAGCCAAATTTTTCACTGGAAAACCACTTTTTCATACATTCTTGCATTAATCTGGGTCCTCCAAGAAGATGACACTAAAACAAGATTAAACATGCAGGAGATTTATTGGAGGAGGGTGCAAGAAAAAGCGAGGAGAACTTTCAGACTGCCATCAGTTTGGCACCTATGGCATGGGGTTGAGGAAAGAGGAATGGAATAGGAAGAGTCTCAGACCGTAGCGTCATTCTAAAAAAGGCTCATCTAAGCCAATAGGGGATACTTGAGCCTATGCCGCCCATTAAAGGAGTCCTCTGTCTCCTAGGACTGCACTAGTCCCCCCGCTCCTCATTGGGTTCAGCACCTCTCTGGGATGAGCACATGTGAAGCATGGTCGCAGCAGAGATGCAGTGGTACATCCAAAGGGGCAGCATCTGGGATTGTCAGTCAATTATGCGCCTTCACTAAGAGCTCTGAGTGGGCACCTTCATGGCTGTCACAACTCTCAACTCACCTACTTCTGGTGGATTTTACCTTGCTTATGGCCCCAGGGGTGAACACACAGTCTGGCCAGTCACAACATTATCTTTACAATGACCAGAGCTTTCGGCTCAGAGATGGGCCTATGAGCTACTTAAAACCAACGAGCAACAATGAACTATTTTTGATATTGTTGGAAGAAGAGCTTGTATTCTTTCTTTAGATTATCTAAACTTTCAGCTGTTGGGAAATCCTTTATGGAGTGAAACTATTAAACCAGTACAGCAAAAGTCAGAGCTATGAAATTTAGAAAAGCTGCGCTCTGATGATATTCACCCCGTGAAGAAAGCTGTGCCTGATTTCTTGAATTTTTAGTTTTATGAGCCAATGCATTTATTTTTTTAATGTATTCAATACTAACTCAAACAGCTAAGGGTTGCTGAAATGATTTGGGTAACTAGATGAGGACTGACCCCACAAAGGCTTTAACTGAGAGTACTGAGGTCCGTAACATCAGGAACTGCCTTGTTTGCCCTTAATTCTCAGATCCTAACACTAATCTGCCACATGATATTTTTTTATGGCACATACTTTATAAGTAATTAAAGTTTATAGATAAATGAAGTTAATAAAAATTTGTTTAATGAATTAATGAAGTTCCCAACGAAGAGCAAAGTTTTAAGAAAAGGAAGAGGGAAAGAGGGAGCTCTTATAAATCCTCAGAAAATGAGGTTCTTTAGGCAGAGTGTTTTTGAAGACAATTCTCACTCTAAATCCTTGGAAACACACAGTATGCAAGGCCATCGTTATTCCTTGCATGCATGAAACAAAACCCTCATATGATATTCCATTGAATCATTGAATAATAAACAATGAAGGGGTAGGCATGGGTGGAGATGTGTAGGTTTTCTTTAATTTTACTTGAAACAGCAAGTCCTGTAGGTAGAATGTCAAGGGGATGAGGATGTACATCATAACTTCCTCAGTTGAGAGAAAAAGCACTGGTCAACAAGTTACTCGGTGACTCCTATCCTCATAAAGCATCTTAACACACTGCCAACTTACAAGTGCATAGGCAGATTCACACTGCAAGTTTTGTAGGTCAGATGCACCACTGGTTACTGGATATACTGGCTCCAAGAAACCGGAGAGCCCAAATGTGGTAGGGATGTCACCCCACAGTAGGTAGCATCCCTGATTTCAAATCACTTTTATCTTTTTCTGTATCCCGCAAGATTGAGAATGGGGAATTTGAAACTTTAATCCTAAACATTCCCCAAATATTTTGTCATCTGCAAGGATTTGTAATCATACACTGTGACGTTATTTTTATTTATTTTCTACACATTCATGAAGAAAAGTGATTCTAAGAGAATCTAATTGTAAGGCTGATCACAGTGAAGTCAAAAGACTGTCACAATTATTAACAAATTAAATTAAAATGAATTGGCAGGTAGTGATATGGCTATTTTGGGGGGTCACACTTCTTTTGCTAGGAAGATGGTTCTGATGAATTGCATAAAATTATGCAGAAGAACGTGACCATTCAAGGTGTGGTCTGTAGTCTAGCAGGATTGGCATCATCTGAGAACTTCTTAATAAAGCAGATTTTCAGGCCCCATCCCTGACCTACTGAATCAGAATCAGTCTTTTCATAAGATCTCCAGGTAATTCATATGCTCGTTAGAGTTTGAGAAGCACTGCTCTAGATCATAATATCATAGAATTGGGAGATAGTATTTCACATTGAGATTAAAAATCTGTTTGCTTAGGATTTAGGTTTTCTAACCTATATTATCATTGAGGCTTTGCATTCTAATTCTTCATCTCCTTTTCTTATACCCCAGCAAGACAGATTTGACTCATGTATTACATGTTGCTCTATGAAACTGAAACAAGAAAAGCACTGCAGGTTCCAATTTGATAGTGACAGAATATGGATCAAGAAGACTACATTTGACAACTGTTTTATCTAGCTGAATACATATGCAAAAATTTGGCTAATCCCCAAAGTCAATGTTGGTTACAGTTGATTGATAAAAAATATGCTTCCTTATTTAAGGTCAAATTCATTTGTAACAATTTTGCTTACTAAGCAGCTTCCAAGAGGATACTGGTCTGACATAACTGTGCATGCATTTTCTCACCTAAATGTATAAACCTCCCTTCAGTTTCAGTGTACCTGATACATTGTATGACATGCTGCTAAAAGAACAAAAGCAAACAAACAAAAACTCCTCAAAATTTCAGCTTATTCGGATTTGCCTCACATGAAAATGTCCTGAGGGTACTTCTCCCCAAGAGTAGAAAACAAAATCACCTTTTAGAGACTACAGAATGTCCCTGATTTGACAATGTTAATGGTTAAAGAATAAAGATATATTGTAGGAGAAGTTCTGGAAAAACAATGAAAAAATAGGCTTTTACCCTCAAGAATAACCATATGTGCTTATTGTATTATAAAATTATGTCACTTTGCTCTACTCAAGTATACAATGTGGCCCTTGGATGTTAGAATTAAGAGCACTCTGTTGAAATGTATGTCAACATTATTTGATCTAGAGAAAGACATAATACAACTTTTGATCTATTTCAATGTGAATCCTTGTCATGTTAAGCAGAAGGAAAAATGAAACAGTTTAATTTTGCTCAAATGTTTTGCATTATAAGAAAGCTACAGTAATATTCAAAAGCTCTTATTCCCTTGGGATTCTAATGAATGTAAGTTTATCACAGTGATTTAGTTTTTAAATAAATGAAACCATATGGGCACCTTCTCCAGTTACAGTTTACAGGGTCTGAAAGTGGGGCTCTTATCAGCAGGTTTTTAAATGAAGCATTTGTAAGGTAAGTTGCCTAATCTCAACAAATAAAAACATGAGATTTAAGTTGTTTTAGGATATTTTGGCAAGTACAGAGTTCATCTCTCAAAAGAGCTCTTGATTACTTGAACTAACCTTTGAAGTATCATTCTTATTTCTACATGTAAACTGCTCCTCAAACATTTCTCACTGTTCCTCTTCCAAGCCTTTATTATTACCTCTACTTCCTGAAAGTTGGATAAGAGAGCCAATGTCTGTACCTTCTGAAAGAGCCACATGAGAGAGAATAAAGGCTTCTGCTTTATACTTAAAGTGGGAAAAAGTTTCAAAGAATTCATCATTCTTTTATTGGCCTCTCTCCACCACTTACCTATTTTTAAAAAATCGCCCATAAAGATTTACTTTAAATTTGATCTCTTTATTAAAACCATCCTAGTAAGCCAGCTCTTAATCTAACCCTTATCATTTCTTATTGCTTTGCACATACTTGTGTTCATAATTCATTTTTTTCTAGCTTGATTGAGAACAAACAATATAATTTAGGTGTCTTTGTATTAATATAATTCCTAGTACAGTGCCTCACACATAGCTGATCTAATTAATGTCTGTCAAATGTTTCAGTAATAGAATGGATGAGTCCAGTTGATCCACATAAATCCTGTTCTAGAAAGTCCAAATTTAGTCTGGAAAATACCAGAAGTTAACGATCAGTGGTTTTTGTTTTGGTCTGTTTTTTGATAGCCTGAGGTGTATCTACAGTGCAAAAATTTCCCAGATTGATTAAAATGTTTATTGTTAGCAGTTCAAGATACACGTCACAAAGAATGGCACTCTGGACCTTCAGGGTAATGCTGAGACCCCACCAGGTAAAAGATAAACATCAGAGAGAAATTTTTCCAACTCTCAGCTATTAAGTACTGTTATGATATTTTTAATACTCAATTTCTTAAGTCTTCATAACAAACCGGCTATGCAGTTATTAACAATGCATTGTTACAGAGAAAGATTTGTTATCTTGTCCAAAATAACTTAAATTTAGAATAGTAAATGGCCAGCTAGAATTCATACCCTGTTTTGTCTGACACCCAGGTATATCCTATTTCCAATGTATTATTCTGCTTTGAAGGTCATCTTCAAAGAAAAGTGTTTTGGACCTAATTGCACCCTCCCCCTTTCCCCAATTCATATGTTGAGGCCCTAAGCCCCAGTGTAGCTATATTTGGGGATAGGGCCTTTAAAGAGGTAACTTAGGTTAAATGAGGTCATAAGGTTAGGGCTCTAATGCAGTATGACTGATGTTCTTACAAGCAGAGGAAGAGACCATGTAATGAAAAGACTTTGAATTTTATCCCCATGGTCATTAGGGAGCTACTGTAGACTTTGAAATAAGAGTGAGACATGGTAAAATTTGGATTTTAGAGAGATTACTTTGGTGGCGATGTTACCATGGAACAAGTGGAGTCGAGGCAGGCAGATCAATTAGAAGAC
Organism: Eubalaena glacialis; assembly: GCF_028564815.1. NCBI lineage: Eukaryota > Metazoa > Chordata > Mammalia > Artiodactyla > Balaenidae > Eubalaena > Eubalaena glacialis. The sequence continues at coordinate 151,384,450 of NC_083716.1, read as the reverse complement.
TCCCTCACTCAGATGAGGGGCTTTGATGGTCTGAATCAAGAGCCCCTTTGAGGGACTCTAATCCAGTATGACTGGTGTCCTTATAAGAAGAGGAAAAGACTATGTGAGACCACAGTGAGAAAACAGCCAACTGCAAGTCAAGAAGAGAGGCCTTAAGAGAAATAAACCCTGCTGACACCTTGATCTCTGCCTTCCAGCCTCCAGAACTGTGAGGAAATAAATTTCTGTTATTTAAGCCACCCAGTCTGTGGTATTTTGTTATGGCAGTGCTAGCTGACTAATACAGAGGCACTATTAAAAATCTAAATCTATG